>NC_079225.1:25693127-25780627 GCF_029633865.1 Lampris incognitus
GTCCTTCCTGCCCTTAGCTTGCTGCGAACGAGCTGGCTAGCCTTTGTGGCGAATAGGGAAGCATCCTAGCGTGTAAGCCTTCCCTTGCCAGTACATAGCCTCTCCTTCACCAAGACTCCTGCCAGGCCTCCCCGTGGCCACACATGGTAACTGGGGTCTTGCGGCCCCAGGCTAACTTGGCAGGGGATCTCGGAGCAGCAGTGGGCCCCAGAGATATGGTGTGCAGGCCCACCCTGGTGGACACGCCCTGGCACCTATCAACCACTGCCCTGCTGCCTTGTGGGTGAGTCTGGAAGACATAAGGCTAAGGGAGCTTACCCCAACAGAAAAGCAAGCTGTGGCGGCACGCTTCGAGGCGGTTTCCGAAAAACTGGATTTCCGGCAGCCCCCTGCAGTTGTGTGGAGGTGCCGGTCGTCTAGGGATCCCCCTTGCCATCGGAACCATCTCCTCTACAATCAAGTCATGTGGCGTTGGGAGAAGCGCACCCCCCATGCCACTTTAAAAACCATCTCTGCGCAGGTATCTTCTGCTATCTGAGTCCTCAAAGGACCCACAAATAGAAGAAGATGGTCATCATCGGGCACGATGGACAACCAGCAAGCAAGTAAGACGGCAACAGATGTACTCTTAGACCCCCCCCCCTTGTCGTTGTATCCAGATGAACTGATTCAACTTTCTGTGATTTCCTTACCCGGATTATTGTGCATGCATAAAGACTGCAACCCAAGAGTACCCAGGGGGCCCCAAGTACCTATATCCCATTTTTCCCCTCTCATAAATTTACCTGAGAGGATGAGCCTGGTGGCCAGGTTGTGTAAGGCGCGTACAAAGTGTTTCTCTGAGAACACCTTAATGTCATCCTCACACAGGTGACTGAACACCACCTGGACAGAAGAAAAGACACACCAGATTCAGGCCCATAACAAAAACAGACCTCTATCTTGTATGTTTGTTTGCTTTTAATGACAAGTTAACCAAGCCAAGTCACGTATATATACAAGGTATTCTCATTGTATATCTATATGTGTCTATTTTTGACCAAATGGGATAGATTTGTTTTTATAAAGGAGTTTGAGCATTGGAAAACACATGGGAAAATATTTTTAAAATTTCAGTTTGAGGGGGGGTCCAGGTAGCGTAGTGGTCTATTCCATTGTCTACCAACACGGGGATTGCCAGATCAAATCCCTGTGTTACCTCTGGCTTGGTCAGGCGTCCCTACAGACACAATTGGCCGTGTCTGCGGTTGGGAAGCCGGATGTAGGTATTTGTCCTGGTCATTGCACTAGCGCTTCCTCTGGTCGCCCGGGGCACCTGTTTGGGGGGGAGGGGGAACTGAGGGGAATAGCATGATCCCCCCATGTGCTATGTCCCCCTGGCGAAACTCCTCACTGTCAGGTGAAAAGAAGCGGCTGGCGACTCCACATGTATCGGAGGAGGCGTGTGGTAGTCTGCAGCCCTCCCTGGCTCAGCAGAGGGGGTGGAGCAGTGACCGAGACAGCTCGGAAGAGTGGGGTAATTGGCTGGAATACAACTGGAGGGAAAACACAGAACCCCCCCCCCCCAAAAAAAATCCATTTGCACCACTTTAATATGTGGTTCAGCAATCATATGATATGTGGCCATGTGGTTGAAGTTTGTGTGGTGAAATTGCATCTTATATGCATTTTATATCTCTCTACATGGCACAGATCAACAAGCTTGTATCATCACTATTTTTCCCCCTTTTTTTCTCCCCAATTGTACTTGGCCAATTACCCCACTCTTCCAAGCCGTCCCGGTCGCTGCTCCACCCCCTCTGCTGATCCAAGGAGGGCTGCAGACTACCACATGCCTCCTCTGATTCATGTGGTGTCACCAGCCACTTCTTTTCACCTGACAGTGAGGAGTTTCACCAGGGGGACGTAGCACGTGGGAGCATCACGCTATTCCCCCCAGTTCCCCCTCCCCTCTGAACAGGCGCCCCGAACGACCAGTCGCTATAATTTCCCTGACCACTTACTGTTGTTGCTTCAATGAAACTTGGGTCCATTGAGATTAAAAAAAAATGCCAGTGACACACATGGGTGTTCGTGTGGTTGTGGTGGCATAAGTTAGTTTGGAAACAAAAAAAGACATTGAAGTCTGATGGAATATTGAATTCAGATCCATTTGGGGAGACACCTCTATTCAACCGTAAAGCTGAAATTGATGACTTCTCTCTATCATTATTCTATCCATCTGGACTATGGAGTCAGGTTACATAATACTAAGTCGAGTCTATGTGTGCTGCTGTTGAAATTTTTTGACCAGGTCGCAAGAACACTGGTGCGGCGGTAAACACGTACATGTTGGAAACATCTCCAGCAGGAAAAGAGACTGAAACGTGAAGCCAATGTGGCGATGCTTCTGTTGGACAGTGAACATTACTATAGAACAGTGTTGCAATTAAGCTTGATTTAGTTTGTTAATACATTAGACTGCAAGGCTGGATACTGTTGCAGCTCAGCCAACAGCACTCAAGTGACAGTGGCTACACCTTGTTTGAGGTCCGAGAAAATCAACAGGTCTATTTCTTGCTGCCTCATACTCCCAACTATAGTGGAACATTGTTTTACTGTAATATTGATTGCCTGTCTAAAAGAATCACCACACTGTCTTCACTTATCAAATGGATAAAACAATGACTTATTAATGAAGAAAAGTCACCTGAGTGCAATTGACTAGAGTTTCAGAAACATTTCTGGTAAAACAGTTGAGCATGGTCACAAGACATTGTTTGTTACTGTTAGTTTGCCCGTATGCATCCTTTCAGGATGGACATGTGTTTGCACTGATATCAGATATGGGTCACAGAAAGTTGAATAAGTTCATCTGAACATGTTGATTGTGTTTTTCTCTCAATTCACATTGTGTCCAGATGAACTGATTCAACTTTCTGTGGTTTCTTTACCTGGATTATTGAGCATGCATAACGACACATATGGGTCACTTTCAAATTTGAATGTGAACAGTGAGACAAAATAATCAAATCTAAGTAAAAGATCTGAATTGAAAAGTAAGGTCTGCAGTGCGAACATAGTCTCACTGACATAGGAAATGTGAAAGAGAGACTGTTTAAAAGTGACCTGGTAAGAGTCGATGAAAGGTTGTAGCAGAGCCCGCAGGAAGGATGTAGTCTGCAGCCCCATCTCTGTCTCTATCACTTCCTGTTGACTGGTCTGGACAGCACCGCATTTCTCCAGCATGGTACAAGCCTCCTCAAAGTCCTAAAGGATAATTGACAAGACATTCAAAAAATAGTTTGGCATTCTTCAAGTCTATCCCTATTTTATTCTCACTTGCCTGAGTGAAACAGCCAGGGATAAAAATTAATTCATTGGAGAAGATGTCTTGTAGGAAGCTGAAAAAGGTGAAGAGCTCATCTGTAAACAGAATGGAATGTGGTGAGGCAAGGCGAAACAAGGCAGGTATGTGTGCGTGTGTGTGTGTGTGTGTGTGTGTGTGTGTGTGTGTGTGTGTATGCCCCAATGCTCACCTCTCTGTGTGCTCTTTGTGACATGCATGGCTACGGCCAGCAAAGCTGGAAGAACAAAGACGTGCAGCGCCTGATTCCTATAGGATGCCACCATAAGTACCGCTGCCGCTCTCCTGGCCACGCCCTCCTCTGGGCTGATCGGCTGCTTCCCTGCAGGCTCCTCCTCCTCAAGTAGGTGGACGTGTCCACCTTTTCGGAGAACCACAGAACGATGTAGGGCCATGCTGGATGACATCACCTCGGAGTCAGGGACGTGTTCTACAGGATAAAAAAAAAAGCACCTGCCTTGTAACAAACATGAGAACACTGTATAGTGTGTATAGTGTATTCACACATTTGCCAATTTTTTATGAGAGAAAGACATCCAGTCAAATGTATGTGAATGTATTCAGTGTAAGTGTATGTGTGTGTGTGCGCATGTGTGTGTGGGTGAGCATGTTCATCCCTGTCAGTTGGGTGCACCTCTTCACATATGTCTGTGTGACACTGGTGAAGTGAGACAGTTCGGTTGGGTTCTCCAGGGGTAAGTTACTTAGTGTGCATTAATCTACTGAAGATCTGCTAAGTGAATCTGAACGCTTGTGCCAACTTACATTCATCTAATCTGTCTGATCTACAACACCCAGACACGGGTCAACATAATGAGAGGTGGACACGTTCCACTTAAGGGGGGGAAAAAACCTCCTCAGCTACTCTTCTTTCTGTGTTCACTTGCTGCTGCTGGGGAATGCAACCTGCAAATGCCACCTGCTGGCCACTCAAGGCAAGGACAATAAGAACGTGTGTGAATTTTGATTACAAAGACCTATTGTGTGGAGGGCTTTTCAGTTAATTTCACCGCAGCATATCCCCAGCATGTGCTCGCGCTTGCAGCAGCTACTTATGTACCTAACGCAGTAGGAGTGAGAGAGAGCAGGGCACAACATGCCAATTATGAAATCAGCAAAACCCATCTTTCCAACTAAATTTCCATCTATCCTGTCCTCTATCAATATCTAGTAATCCAACCATACTTCAATATCTTTCATCCATCCACCCATCTCTGCATCAACCCACCTACCAGGCCAGTTAAATCGTGCCCCAAAGGTCAGTGCGAGCTTCCTGAGCCAGATGGTCCTCTGGATGAGTTGTTCCCATGCCAGACCTTCTTTAATGAGGGTGGCAGTGGGGATCTGGAGCAACAGACAGGCCATGATGGACCACGGGCTGAGGACAGAGCCCCTCTCCTGTAAATGCACCACCAAACTGGCCAGCCAACTTACACAGGCCTGTGTCTCAACACTGGGCTTCTGGGGAAGATCTCTATTGGGGGTAGAGAAAAGACAGAGGAAGAAGAAGAGGAAGGAAGTAAGCGAGAGAGGCGGAAGAAGAGAGGATAATGTGGTGATGAAGACAAGAGGGAGGCAAGCGACAGAATTAGGAGTGGTATTTAAAAACAGTACAGATATGCTCTTTACTTTTTATTACAATCTACTACTACTACTACTACTACTACTTTCGGCTGCTCCTGTTAGGAGTTGCCACAACAGATCATCCGTTTCCATTTCTTCTTGTCCTCTGCATCTTCCTCTGTCACACCAGCCACCTGCGTGTCCTCTCTCACCACATCCAGAAACCTCCTCTTTGGCCTTCCTCTTTTTCTCTTCCCTGGCAGCTCCATATTCAGCATCCTTTCCCCAACATACCCACCATCTCTCCTCCACACATGTCCAAGCTACTACTTCTACTTTTTATTATAATAAAGAGTGATAAAACAAAGAGTATGTATGTATATATTTATATATTTATATATATATATATATATATATATATATATATATATATATATATATATATATATATATATTTATATATATATATATTTCCCCTTGCTTCCGGTGTGGGAAGATAGCGGCGTGAATTCACGTGTGACCCAGTACCGGTGTGGGAAGATGGTGGCGCGAACTAACGTTTGCGCCGGCCTCACCCAGTATCATCCATGCAGTGTCTTTATTCATGTCTGCGTTTTACTTTATGTCTTCGTTTGATGGCTGGGAGAGCTGGTGCTGGATTGGCTCGGAGACCTTGGTCAGCTGCATCCTGTGGACCCAGGGACCACGGCCCTGCCTGGAGCTGCGCCCAAAGAGGAAACGCAGAGGGCGGTCTGACAGGACGCGGAAGTGGGCCAGGCTAAGCTAAGTGCTAGTCCATGCTGACTGGCAGCTCTGATAACACTGAAGGCAGTCTGGTGGCGGCCTTGCCTAGCGTTGATTGTGTTTTGGTGTCGTCGTGTGGAATGTGGGGAGGTGTGTCGAAGGTGTCTGGCTGGGAGAGCTGGTGTTGGATTGGCTGGGAGAGCTTGGTCTGCTGCGTCTGCTGGGTCCAGGGACCATGGCCCTGCCTGGAGTTGTCTGACAGGATGCGGAAGTGGGGCAAGCTAAGCTAACTGCTAGCCCATGCAGGCCGGCAGTTCCGACAGTCATCATCCTGGCGTTCGCTCTTTTGGACAGTGAAAAAAAAAAACAATTTTTTTGGATATGTTGGATATATGTGTTTTTGTAGTTTTTTTTTTTTGTAGTTTGGATATATGTATTCTTGTAGTTTGGATATGTGTTTTTGTCTTTGTGTTGCACTGCTGTGGGCTGTGGGAAACGATATTTCATTTCATTTCATGCGTGCAGGTGCATGGAATGAAATAACAAATATACGTTCCTGATTCCTGACGGGAATGACGGGATTTTAATTCTGTCCCTATCTCTGCCAGCATTATCTCTATATATTTGTATCAACAATAGAATACAAACATATTGAGCATAACCAGATTTTCTTATCTACGCAGTAGTGTTTTTATCTGCACAGATTTCTTATTCTGTGTATTATTGTTTTTAATCCTGGCATTTTCTGTTCATTAACCTAAATCACGATTAATATCAACCACCCCAATATTACACACACACATCAGCACACTTACATACATGCACTTCGTCTCAACAGCATTTGTATTCATCTTACTATTTTCTTTCTGTATCTATCTTTTATATTTTATATGTACAGTATTTTGTCTCTTTTTCTTTTTAAAAAGTATGTCATCAGTTCTTATTTAAGTGCACTGCATTGCATTTTTTTCAGTACAAAATATGCGATCTAAATAAATCCTGATTGATTGATTGTGGTGTGACGCATAAAACGGAAAGATATATTATTTTTGAAACATGGCGTTTGAGTTTGGGACATGAGGTAGCGTACCTAGGTACGAGGTTGTATTGGCGGCGGTCAATCCTGCCTTCAGACAACTGTCTGACAGAGAGTGGGTGGCCAAAGTTCACATGCATACTGCCATAGCCCTCCTGTAGCACTCTGTTAGCCTTCAGCAGAGCCTGAAGAAATGGAGAGAGCGGGAGAGAGAGAGACAGAGAGAGAGAGGTAAACGACCTGCTAATCTAATCTCCAAGTTTCCATTTTGCAGCACTCTTCTGACCAACTCTAATGGAGCTTTTATGTCATAGAAAGAAGACAAATTGAAAGACTGAGAGGGGAAGGGAAAGATGTGTGTGTCACTATGCTAGTCCTTGCATTAATACAGTATATAGTGAAATTATAAGAGGATTGTCTGTATCCACCTCTCTACGGCAAGCTAGGGCACAATGGAGTATGGACTACAAGGGGGGACAGAGGCAGAGGTGGCCAACCTGGGTGACCAAGTTGACCTGCACCCAATTAACACTCACCAATGGTGCTGGATGAAGAACCCCTGGACTGAACTGAGCAACAGATGTGGACATACACCTTGTGATGTAATGACTTATAAAGTCACCCAAAAAGAGGGGAATGATAATCGCACCATTGCTGATGCATAATTTTAATTTCATGTTTTGCTCTCCATTTACTTTCATCGTTTTAAATGAAAGACTCTGGATTTGATCTTATCTGAGACTGGTGGATTTCTTTATCATGCTCACACTCTATCAAGCTCCCAGTGTGACTGAGTTGATCGGGGTTGTGCTACTTTATGTTCAAGTAAGACTGGGTGGTGTGCTGGGGCCGTACCATTGTGGACTCTTTGGGCTTGGGTATGCCCAGCAACTCATGAGCCAGCAGTGATTCCTCTAGCACTCGGTCATAGCTAATACTGATGGGCACGAGCATGATATCATACACTTCACCTTTAAAATAAGGCTCCAGTACCATGTGCATCATACCTGCAGACACATACAGTGCACACACAGAAAGTAATAAACAGAGAGATGCACAAACATACATAAATGCATACACACTTATACAGTCATATACATGTCTGCACATACCCAAACACACACACACACACACACACACACAAATATACTCATGTGGACACTCACCTAACTTGGGTGTCAGGGACTTAAGTGTGCGACTCCGCAGGCCTTCCACATAGAACTCCAAAGGAGCAAATCCTCTCTGTACAAAGAACATTTTATTGTTTCATGGCCCGTTTTACACACACACACACACACACACACACACACACACACACACACACACACACACACACACACACACACACACACACACACACACACACACACACACACACACACACACACACACACACACTACAGAGGAACAAATATAGACGCTGAAGGTCAAAGAATAACACTATCTATAGCTTAGGGTTGGCTATTTGCATCATAGCTACATGTTATTCTGTATTTGGAGGGAGCTGTACTCTACTCAAAGTCATTTTGTTACATAGGCCGTAAAACAAAGCAAAGCTGATGCCTTACTCTGACAATGGTTTTGACATATTCTGAAAGCACAGCCCAGTATAACTTGTCGGTGCCAATAGCACGACGGATGAAGAAAGCACCAGAGCGACGTAGTATCTCCCCTATCATCTTCATCCCTGCAAGAGCTGGAGGAAGGTACAGGGAGAAGGGAGGTGGAGAGGAGGAAAGGAAAAGCGATATTTTAACATCTACAGTGCATTAGTGGCTCTTGTAGTCACATCAATAAAAATATCCAAGTGTTTGAAATAGATACTTGCGAACTCCAGCAGCTATAACTGGTACAGGAATGTCATAGGTGAATAGGATGTAGGAGATAACCAGGAAGTCCACATAACTCCTGTGATTGGGCATCAGGATCACAGGACATTCCTGAATGGCTTGCTGGAGCTGCGAAACCGGGAACAATGAGATGCATTTAGCAAATAAACTGGGATAAAACCAAGTATATATATATGTGTTAAAAAAAAGTATACCACTGTCTCAGTAACAATCAGTTGACAACCTAGGTTGCATTCTATTCTAGAGGTACTGTCTCTGTAAATTTAATCCAATACTTTCTTGGTCGTACATCACAGTAAAATGTGTCACAGAACCTACAAGTCAGCCACCTTAACAATTGAGTCTAAATTTCCCTAGCCATAATACATCTTACCTTTAACAGTAATAGACAGTAATCCTCACTGACTGAATGTACTTTCAGCAGCAGGCTTTATTAAATTTGAAATTATGGTCTTGTCAATGGAGGGGTTTACTGACCCTGTTGACTCCCTCCATGTTGATGCAGATGCTTGAGAACAGTCTCTTGAACACCTTGCTGAGGGTGAAGCCAAGCAGCCGGATGAAGCCCAGCTGCAAGTTGTGAGACATTTCCTGCAGTATCCCATGAGCCTCCTCTTTCACCGCCTCCTCCGATGACCCGGTTTCCATGGCAATCTTAGAGGGGGGTGAAGAGCGAATACCGATGCTGTTTTACACGTACATGTGCACATACACATGCAACCACACACACATACACAAGTCTGCACACCCACCCGTCCACCTACCTCCCTGGTGATGTAGCGCAGGTACTGGGACTCCAGTACGGCTGTGCTGAGGTCAGCAGCTGAGCAGTGCAGGGCTCCTCCAAATGGCCGAGGCTTAAAGGTCCTGAAAGCGTGTCCGAGGTCACAGTTTTGCCTCCTCTCCTCCAAAATGTCCACGAACTCCTCATCCTCCGGGCATGGTCTGCCTGAATCCATCAACTGTGTGTGTGTGTGTGTGTGTGTGTGTGTGTGTGTGTGTGTGTGTGTGTGTGTGTGAGAGAGAGAGAGAGAGAGAGAGAGAGAGAGAGAGAGAGAGAGAGAGAGAGAGAGAGAGAGAGAGTCATCGTTATGTGCAGCGTGGTGTGTGATATTTGGTCCCTTAGGATTTTAATGGAATCAAACGGAGACGATATGTATATATGGTTCAATTTCTATTCTAATTACAGAGTTTCTCTTGCATGCCAACAGTTAAGTATAAGGTAGTGACCAGAATGAATAATTTGAAATACGAAGAACCTGCTGCTGCTGTTGTTTCTAACTAGGTCAAAGTGTTTAGGGCCACTTCACACGATCGAGAGAGGCCGCGTCTGTTTACCACTAAGTGAGTAAGGCCAGCGACAAAGAGTAGGAAAATACGGTCTGAAAGTTGGACCTGTTTACGAACAACTTTAAAACGTTTCCTATGCTTGTCTTATCTCGATTAAAACCGGGATATATGTTTGCCATCGACCGCGGTTGATTCCATTCATGAACCGGCGAAAGAGCTTATTCACTGACCGAAACGCGAGATAGCGGGGCGCCTTTACATACAGGAGAACATAGACACAGTCTGGACAGTCTTACCCAAATCAAACTTCTTTACAAGACAAAAGAAATTAACTCCGTCGACAGGTGTCCCCCTCTCTGTCGACCAGATCGGACAGTGTACTTACTCCGCTTCGCCTCATACCCCCCCATCCCCCCACTCAACCACGGTAGCCTGCACTACTGAAATGTGCTCGGTAGGGGGCAGCAGCGCACAGCACCGAAGCCAACGGCGTCCGTGGATTCTGTAAACTCCTTCCGCAGCTGAAGTGCGTAGGCCCTCCCAAGGGACGCTTACCCCGAAATAAGCCCCACAATAGCGCAGGACAATTTAGGGTCGCAGGGATGCTGGAGCCTATCCTAGCAGTCATTGGGCGGCAGGCGGGCAGAAACCCTAGGCGGGCAGAAACCCTGGACAGGCCGCCAGGCCGTCAACGGGGCCGACACACACACACACACACACACACACACACACACACACACTCATTCCTACGGACAATTCACCTGACTTACATGTCATTGGACTGTGGGAGGAAACCGGAGCCCCCGAAAGAAACCCACGCAGACACGGGGAGAACATGCAAACTCCACACACAGAGGACGACCCGGGATGACCCACCAAGTTTGGACTACCCCGGGGCTCGAACCCAGGACCTTCTTGCTGTGCTGTGAGGCAACCGCAGGACAACTCTGTAATTAAATATTCCAATCTGAGTAACTCTAATTGAAATGCTACGAAGGGGCCTAGGTTCCTGTCCTGCAAAATAAGAGGGGGGTAATTCTAAAATTGAAAATTATTGTGGACCTATTTTAGATTTGCAATTGGGGGTGTGTGGAGTTGGGGGGGCTGTACTGTGAATGTAAATAATAATAATAACTTTACTTATATGCCGTTTTTCTAAAACAACGTTCCAAAGTGCTTTACAAATGTGTCTTAGTGTAAATGTGTGACTTTATTGTTTATTTTTTCGGGATTCTATTGTGCATCTAGTATTGTATGTTATTTCTGAACTGCAAAATCTGTTACAATATATCTCTTCTCTCTGAGTTTAATGCATTTGTACATAGTCTCTGATAAAATAAACAACTGCTACTATTACTACTTTCGGCTGCTTCCGTTAGGGGTCGCCATAGCGGATCAGTAAATAAATAAATCCCTAAACATATCATCCAATAAAATATCTCTGGCAAAAAATAAAAAGAGGAAAAAAGAGGAAATCCATCTCTTCTGGACCACAAAACAAATAGGCTGTGGTGCAGTGGTTGGTGTTTTTTTCCCAAGAGCCACCTTTTCTACACACCCACTTCCTGTCAGCCACTGAAGGGAAGGCTATAATCTACTCCACCAAGACTATCCAGTACACTACAGCTTTGTGAGATGATGCATTAAGCTCGTTCAGTTTTGCGGGCGTGATCTATGTTCAGTGCAGTGTTGGCAGATATTTATGTATCTTCCAACATACGCAGACCGGTCCGGTCCGCATCTGCATGCATCTTTATCTGTTCAGTAAGCTGCCATGTTATTGAACCTCAAGGTATATTTCACCTTTGCTGCATTTTAGTGAAGTTTGACAACAGGCCTGAAGTTTCATGACGTGCTTCTATTATAGTGTAACCTATAAAAAGACTCACTGGCCGATCGCCAGGGGGTCAACCCCCTTAAGTCGAGTGGCTAGCTAGCAATGTCGCCTCGCAAGGGGCAGAAATATGTACGGTTACAATAGGAATAGTAGAGTAAATGGTGGTTATAAAGTCATGTCAGCTCAGGATAGTCCGGCAGATTGAGAAACTGTCCTGAAAGGTCAGACTGGGGTCAAATCAGGGTCAAACATGGCTGTGGCAATGGAGGACACATTGGCTGCTAACTTGCACTCACTTCAAAGTATTTTTATTTAATTAATCTAATTTAATTACTTTGATTACATAATTTTAACAGTGAACTGGTCAAAAATGTAATAGAGTACATTAATGAAATGGACAATGATCAATCAAAATCAAGATTTCAGCATTTAAGGCAAAATGAAAAAAGCTACTGTGCTACTTTACCTCTTTCATAGAAAGAATACTAGCATTTATAATGCATCATAATCACAGCCTCTCTAAATATAGACAAACATAACATCTGCTAGTCATATTCTACTTTTGGGTGACCTCGATTCATATTCAAAAAAAGGTTGACGTGGTGATTTACGAGGCCAGTCAGAATACAAAAACCTCCCCTTTTCATGTGCTACATGTATCTCCAACATATGAGGCTTTTCAAATCTCGGCAATCCTCTTAAGTCATAAACCCCTTCTTGCAAAATGTGACAAGTACATTCCTTTGTTTTCAAGCTCTAAATACAAACATTTTAGGCTTCACGTGCTCGGTGTGCTGGGACAGCTTCTCACTAGACGTCTGCCCCAACAACAGAACACGTCTTAAAGTGACAGTACTCATGAAAAAGCCGCACACCTCAAGGCAATAAAGTTATAGGACAAGATCATCCCAAATACATACAGCATCAGGCTCAGGATTGACACACACAAAGGTAAAAAAAAGGTTTATATCACAGTCAGGTCCTAATCAGGTGGCTTTAGGTGGCAATGAAAATAAATAACCTACATAATTGATGTTGCGAGGCACACTAGCCACATAAAAATTTCCTATGTGTGGATTTGAAAAATTAAATGAGGGATGTTTCATGTTGCTGTGAATAAAATGACACTATAAGGTCATGGGACGGTCGATATAGTATGTACATCATCCATACATAGCCTTTGCACACCATGTAATGTGGATAGAAAAGCAAAATTAACTCTTTATAACTGGACATTTCATGTCATTTTACGGAATGCAAACTCTCAATTTTCAAACAAAATTGTTAATGGAGTCACTAATGAAAATGCCGTAACTGCTGTTCCCCCTTCAGGATAAGGTCATCTCATTATTTATATAAAATATTCAGTCTTATGTTATCTGTAAGGTATTTCTCTTTAGGGATAAACTAGTTCATTTTTCCATGTCACAGTAAAAATAAAACGTTACATAGACAGTCATTGACATGCATTGTGCTAACACTGGCATAACACTGTTTTCTTTTCAAGCTTGCACCAGAGTATAATTCACACACAAATGTAGTGATGTCATGTACAACCATGTGCGCATCCAAGCCTCCATTTCATTCAAAGGGTCTAAAAATAGTAAAAGTCTTTTGATTAAAAAAGTTAAGAGTGTGAAAATAAATTTTTGCGCTGAGTATTTGGGACAAGTTTGAGTAATTTGTTCTATGATGTGTTTACAAACATCTGTATGGTTTGCATTTCTTCCGAGGTGTCATTTGTTTCACGTAGTATTCAACTGCATGCGTGGGTACAGCGTTAACCACATAATATGACCACATATATGAACAAATGACAATATGACATATAATAATAAGCTGCCTGAATAAGTTACTACAATGTCTCATATACTTGTACAAATTCAGATAAGCCATGGGAATCAGCATGAGTCTACCTTCTTAGAAAGTGCACTTGTATCCACCCTTGTGTGTTAACACACATTTACAACTAGGTAGCCTTTTGAGTGAGTGACAAACACGTTAACATCCCCAACCAAACTTATGCAACATCCCATTCACACCATTGCAGAATAACACACTCCACCCTGCTCGTTTAAGAGCTACTGGTGCCCACTGACAGTCAGCTCCTGGTGGTACTGGGGCTCGGTGGAGGTGTAGTTCCATGGCTTTCCACTGGGAGAAGCTGCTCCCTCCAGTAGGTGAAGTGGCTGTAAGTGTCTGAGCAAGGGAAGTCTGACGAGCTGGATCGCATCTTCAAGGGGAAGACGTGGTCGACCACCTCCCCCAGACGCACGTATCTGTGGAGATGACAGCGGAGCAACCATTATGTGTAATCAAATGTCACTGTGTGCGCATGTGCGAAACTACAAAACTTCTACCTCCAAGCCATAAGACTAAACAGATGCCCCCCCCCACCACCACCACCCACCACCACTCCACCACTCAGTCACATACTGCCCCTTCACTACTGAAATTACACACTTAAGCTGTTTATTATGGCTACTGCTATTGACTGCACAATCTGGTATTTGCACACGTTTACTGCTTACAATACCTATTTCATTATGGTTGCTGTCACCAACTGAACCATCTGCCATTTGCACAAGTGTACTGTTTACGATACCATTGCAGACATTCTACTGTTGCACACTGTCCACAACAAAGTACATCCATTGGCTGTACAGACTGTTTCTGCACGTGTTTCCTGTTCTTGCACTTTCACTTTTCTAAGTACTTTTATTTTCCACTTGTGTGTTGAGCCAGCAAAACAAGCATTTCATTATAAGGATAAGTGTAAACTTACTTTTAATATATGACAAATAAACTTAAAACTTGAAAATTCAGAACAGTGTGTGTGGGGGGGTGTTAGAAGAGAAGAGAAAATAATGGGATGAAAAGTGGAGGAAGGTGAGAAAAGAGAGAAAATAAATAAAAGCAATGTAAAATGGTCAGTCACAAAAAAAAAAAAATTAACATTATCTTCTCTAAAACCAGAAACTCTGTAACTAAGAAGACAAACAGTGCCGATACTTACGATGAGATGTTGGTCTTGGCGTGCTCCTGCACTAGTTCTCCTTTAGGGTTGACGGTGAAGATCCTGTTCAACTGGACCCCCGACCTCTTTATAAGAGTATACATCCTACAAATGACAGGAGAGGATCGGAGTTGATTTGACAAGCCTCAACACTGACTTCTGTTTTCAAACTCATGGAAATGATCTCCTTTTAGCCAAACGGTTTGACAAATGCACCTGCTGTATGTTTAACAGACATTACATCATTAATCCAGCAACTGATATGCATGGACAGGCGTGTACCGTGGGTCTGTTGCCAAAGGCTGCGTAGAAGGGCTGTGTGTTGGGGTAGAAGAGGTTCTTGATGTCCGTCAGACACTCCACCTTGAACTTCTCTGGTTTCTTCTCAATCACTTCCCTGTGAAATGCACAGCAACACATAAAAGTTTGTGTGTGTGTGTGTGTGTGTGTGTGTGTGTGTGTGTGTGTGTGTGTGTGTGTGTGTGTGTGTGTGTGTGTGTGTGTGTGTGTGTGTGTGTGTGTGTGTGTGTAGGTGCAGTGCACATGCATATATGTGTCTGTGTTACCTGTGCAGGGCAGAGAAGAGACTGCTGGGGCTGAGCAGGACTGGGCCCATTGGAAGCATGGTGCCTCTCTCATTGACCCAGTGGAGGTAGCCTCTTGTCATGCCAGCCATGCCTATGGCTCTGGCTGAACAGTACAGGAACTTGTTAGCCATTCCTGACAGAGAGAGAGAGTCAAAGTCAAATGCTTAATATTGGAAATCATTGCAACTATTCTAATTGGTTCCTTTGGGTCTGATGAAATCGTTTTCTGAAAACCAATTAACAATTTCAAACAGTTATTCCGATCTGGAGGTATTGTGATAAATAAATTAGTGCTTACTGGCTGACTTTGTGGTAGAGATGGGCAATGCCCTGGTGGGTCCAGTCTTTCCCAAGTGTAGGCAGGATATGGCCCAAGGTGTCTGACCTAATGACACATGGCAAATTATTATGTCAATCCTCCATGTTCTTTTTCAATGAAGTGTTACAGAGTGCATACACAGATGAACACACACACACACCCTTACACATGTGCTGTAACCTAGTGATGGTTCCATCTATGTCAGAAATAACTATTTTATCATCCCAGTTCCACAGGTAGATGGTTCCCTGGCACCGGCAAGTACCCTGGTACTGGGTGGTCACACTGAACACAACGTCATTAGGACCGTCCTTCAGCTGGAGCGACAACTGTGTATGTTTGTGAGTGTGTGTGTGGGTGGGTGGGAGAGAGAGAGAGCGAAAGAGAGAGAGAGAGAGAGAGAGAGAGAGAGAGAGAGAGAGAGAGAGAGAGAGAGAGAGAGAGAGAGAGAGAGGAGAGAGAGAGAGAGAGAGAGAGAGAGAGAGAGAGAGAGAGAGAGAGGAGAGAGAGAGAGAGAGAGAGAGAGAGAGGAGAGAGAGAGAGAGAGAGAGAGAGAGAGAGAGAGAGAGAGAGAGAGAGAGAGAGAGAGAGAGATTTTTTATTTTTCAACAGTACTTTAATAAGAATTAAAAAAGTTACAACACAGTAAGCGGGATAAAAACCAACATGGTCAGTAACATTAGATTCACAGAATCTAAACCATCTCAGTACACTCCCAAAGATCAGTTTATCATTGACAATACAGCAAAGCACATTTTTATAACACTACACACTGCGAAAACTTTCCAGCTTTCCCATGTTGATTTTCGGTGTGGTTCAGCCTCAAAATCTACTTTTAAACGTGCTTTTAACATTTTTATAAACACAAAAAACAGCATCATCATCCCCGCTTTCTCCATTCTGTTTCTTCTGCTCAGGTACACGGCCATCTTTGCGCTCCCCAGAATGAAATGAAAAAGCTGGCATTTGACCTTGTTTTTCTGAGAGTACCTGTAGCCCAGAATGAACATGGGGTTTGGAAAAGACTTCTCCAAGCAATCCAAAAACATTTTCCAGTAATGTTAAAAGTGGCAGCAATCGACCACATTCCATGAAACAATGACAGTTTCACGTTCAGTGCAAAATGGGCACTCATGGCTAACATCAGAATTAATAACAGAGACAAAAGCATTAACAGCCACGATACCATGTAAAACCCTCCACTGTAGGTCTGCAGCACTTTTGACCAATGGTGGTTTGTACAGCGCTCTCCACTCAGGTCCAACACTGTCACTCAGACCAAAGTGAGCCCTCCATGGGGTGTCAAATTTACCATTTAATTTGTCCCTGTTCAGAACTTTAACAAACATTTTGTACACTGACCTTCCATTTGGATCCTGAAAAGAAAACACAGAGGGATTCTCACTTTTTAAAAGAGGTCCTGTACAGGCCTTAAAATCTGGGAAAATGTTCATTGATGGGAAAACATCATTCTCATCAGTCTAACAGAACCATTATAATACTGGATCAACAGTGTCCGCTCACCACTTGTGAGAGCTTCCCTCCATTTGTTAAGCAGCTGAGTGATGACACGAGTTGATCTCGGCTCTAAGCAGGAGGCAAGAGGAGCTGCATTGTCCATGTTTGGCCTGCAAGCTGAACTACATGTCCCAGAGTCACCACGTTTGACACACAGAACTGCCTCAGCAGAGTTGGCCCCACTTGACAGACTGCACTGAAACGGATGCCATGTATGATTGGTTCCTGCAGCAGCCAAAACAAAGAGCCATGTTGTCTCAGTCTCTCTTTGTTTAACAAATTCCACACCTTGAAGAGCCCACAGTAGAAGTCAAGTAGGTCCTTGATGCTAAGCTTCTTTAAGTCCATCAAAACCAAAGATCTGCTCAGTCTCAGGCAACCTACCTGACTCAGAATGGTGCAAGCCAGCGACCTCAACACTAACTCAGCAGGACCGTACAGAAACCATTGTACTGGAAACGGAAGGTAGCCCCCCTGCTGCTCAGGTGGATCAGGCCCTGCCCTTCTTCAACCCTCGGCAGATACAGCATACTCTAAGGCAATCAGTACAGTTTGTCCCAGAAGAAGTTGACAAGAAGAGCCTGGATTTTGGACAGCAGATCTGGTGGGGGGTCAACAACTGACAGGTGATGCATAACATTGATGATATCAAGTTGTTGGTGATCAGGACTCGACCTCTATAGGACATCCTGGTTAAAATCCACCTCCACCTTGCCAACCGACCTTTGAGCTTTTCAGGAACATTTTTCCCAGTTTTTAAGAATGACAGACTGATCACCTAGACACACTCCTAAATATTTCAGCCCGCCCCTTCTAAATCAAACCCCCAAGCAAACGGAGCTTTTTCTCCAGTACACCCCCAACACTGACAGTTTCGCTTTTGATCCAGTTCACTTTGGCTGAGGATATTAAGCCAAACTGGACAATGCCCCTCACCAATATCCTGCTGACTGTTCACCAGAACTCCTAAATCATCTGCATAGACTGACAGTTTTAAGGGTGCACTACAGCCTGGGATAGTTATACCCTGAAGGTCAGATCTAAGTTCGTGTAACAGAGGCTCAAATGCTAGGGAATACAACATACCCGAGAGGGCGCAGCCTTGTTTAATTCCCCTTTGTATCTGAAAAGGAGCACTCAAACCACCATTAATTTTCAGCACACTCTGAATCTCACAATACAGAACCATAATTTTGCTAATAAGGCCAGGACCAAAACCAAAGGCCCTCATTGCCTCCAAAGATACATACACATTATAGTCAAAACCATCAACTCTGAACTTCAATATCAAATTTAACTCCATGTTGTTCCTCTGAACTATAAAGACCTGCCTTCTGAAGGAAACAACGTGTTTTAAATTTTGAGATTTGCAGCTCAGAGGTATCAGTTTTATAGGGGACATTAATTTTCCGTGTCTCGCTGGTTCTCTCCGTAACATTTCGTTGCTAATGAACGGAGGGACTTTGGACAAAATAATCTTTTTTGGTCGGATTAACCAGCAGCACCGCCTGAACAAAGGTGTCCTGGAATAACACGCCTTGCTCCAAAACCACGTTGACTTTATCAATACTGCCAAGAAAAACAACGACTCCACTATTCATTCTAGATGTGGACTTAACACTGTCACAGCCAACGACTTCACCGATTGCTAAACCGCAATCTCCCACTGAGCATTTGACAGTCAGACAGTTCAACTCCATGTCAGCGTGTGAGCTCTTACAGCCCCACGCCTCCGACTCCGTGAGTCTGCATGACTCACAGCCAGGCTGGTCCAACCCGCTCCAGAACCAAAAACACTGCCATGACAGTAAATCTGTCAAAATGCACCCCCCCCCAAAAAAACAAGAAACAACGAAAAATAGAAAAGATAGAAAACACCGAAACACGCACTCACTCTCACAGACTTCCGCTCCCAGCATGCACTCCAACAAAGAGAGAGAGAGAGAGAGAGAGAGAGAGAGAGAGAGAGAGAGAGAGAGGAGAGAGAGAGAGAGAGAGAGAGAGAGAGAGAGAGAGAGAGAGAGAGAGAGAGAGAGAGAGAGAGAGAGAGAGTAGTATAACTCATTTTTGGTTATAACAACTTGATATAAAACAGTGTAAACCACTGTTGGAAACTTTTCTCACCAGTTGCTCTGATGTGAGGCGGAGTGTCTTCTTGTAGGACACACCCGCTACCTCTGACTCAACGGAAGAAGAGCTCTGCTTTCCTGCAATGTCATCTTCATCACTGGAGGATGACTCCTCTTTATGTCTGCAGACAGACAGATTAAAAACAGGTTACACATTTTAAAAAATCAGGATGTCAAACACTAACACAGATACGCACACTTCCATATCATTTGTCTACAAAGCTGCATGGATGATATCAATCACCGTTTGGTTAGACTGTTCCCCCTTTTTCTCCCCAGTTGTACTTGGCCAATTACCCCACTCTTCAGAGCCATCCCGGTCACTGCCTCCACCCTCTCTGCTGATCCAGGGAGGGCTGCAGACTACCACATGCCTCCTCTGATACATGTGGAGTCGCCAGCTACTTCTTTTCACCTGACAGTGAGGAGTTTCACCAGGGGGGACGTAGCGTGTGGGAGGATCCCGCTATTCCCTCCAGTTCCCCCTTCCCACCGAACAAGCGCCCCCAACTGACCCAGAGGAGGCGCTAGTGCAAGCGACCAGGACACAAATGCACATCCGGCTTCCTACCCCGCAGACACGGCCTATTGTGTCTGTAGGGACGCCTGACCAAGCTGGAGGAAACAAGGGGATTTGAACCGGCGATCCTCATGTTGGTAGGCAACAGAATAGACTGCCACACCACTCAGATGCTCTTTTGGTTAGACAATCAAGCGTCTTATGTTGAATACTCTGTTTTGTTGGGATGTTAAACGCTGTGACGTCAAAACACTGTCGTACGTCTCAAGTTCTGTTGCCCCCTACCTGCCCATGGCAGCCATATTCCCCGTCTGCTCGGCAGCGCAGCATCCGCCGTGCTCAGAAGCTGAATCCTACAAAGACAGGAACCGTGGTCATGTACGGTGCTCGCACATTTACTATAGCCACAACCAACACCTGTATCTGTCAAAGCTTTGCTGCGGGTTTGAGCAACACAGCATGAACGAGCGTACCGACTTAACACTGCTGTTTCTGCCTCTCCAGGAGAACCACCACCTCCCTCCTTTCTTGGGCATCTTCTCCTTCATGATGTTCTCCACCGTAGCCTGGAGCAGGGAGCACACAACCAAAAAAAACGCAACACAAAACAAAATCACATGTGAAGAACTGAGGCCGAACCACACCGAAAATCAACAAACCATAACGAAACAACGACGTGTTTAAAGACTGCATGTGGGGGGAAAGGAACGTGATGGAGTGAGTGAAGTGTCCGACAGATTGGGAGGCTGATGGGTGGAGAATGATTGCAGAGAGGTGTGGTAAAAGTGAGGGAGAACAGAGCAAGAGCAAAGGAAAAATAGATAGATAGATAGATAGATAGATAGATAGATAGATAGATAGATAGATAGATAGATAGATAGATAGATAGATAGATAGATAGATAGATAGATAGATAGATAGATAGATAGATAGATAGATAGATAGATAGATAGATAGATAGATAGATAGATAGATAGATAGATAAAGATGGTATTATGAACGTACAGCGCTGTAGCCAAATGCACCAGTCAGGCAACAAAGGAGAAACTCCAAGGCTGAATAAATATAGCTAAGAAAAGAGGACTAAATGGATGAATGGATGGATGGAGAATAAAAGTAATAAAATAAGAGGGGAGGGAACAGAAGGGAAGACATCATTTAACTTGGTTGCTCACATAGAACAGATTAAGCCAGGTGAGGGATTTAGAGGATGTTTTTCATCGTGGCACTCAAATGACATTTGAGGCTCCAGAGCCTGGGAGAGCTGAGATGGGATTTACGTGAAACTACTGCATACACATGCTGTCTGAAATACACAAGTGAGGTGTGGGACGAGAGCACCTAATGTTTCACCGAATCATTCTTTTGATTATCTGTGTGATGAAATGTCATGTAGAGCAAGGGGAGAAGAGAAGGGAATGGGGATTGGCATGGGGCTTACCAAATCAGTAAGACATCCATGTGCAGTACCGAAACAAAACAGAGGGGGAGCACAACTACACCTAGAATATAACTACTGTATGACCTACTAAGGCCTGCTGAACTACATGGGCAGCGAGTGTGCCAGTGCGCATGTGTGTGTGTGAGTGTGTGTGTGTGTGTGTGTGTGTGTGTGTGTGTGTGTGTGTGTGTGTGTGTGTGTAAGATGGAGTTTGTGGCTCTGTGTGTGTGTGTGTGGGGGGGGGGGGGTGATGAAGTTTGTAAATCTCAGTGCCTTACCTTTGGCAGAGGTTTCTGGAAGGCTTGCATTGCCAGCATAAGTGGCGCCGCAGTGCTCCAATTATAGTATCTGTGGGAGAAAAACAAGCTGTAATAATATCACTTCCATAAATTTAGCAGAAACCACATCATCAGCTAAAAAATCTCTACACTAACTTGAAAGTTCTGCCATTTTTTGCAGTGTTTCTGCTGCACTGAAACCAAACAATACCTCACAACATCATATCATCAACAGTTTTGCATAGATCATTTGACTAAATGATTAAATATATTTTGATGTATTATTGGGTTTCTGACGGTGAAAATTACTTACTTGGAGCCAATTTTCACCACTAAATTAGGATCATCAATGATCGAGGGATTCTCTGCAAACTTCTGATAGGACACAGCTTTCCTTTGGAACTGCTCTATAATGGTACATGCATGCACCCAACAAGTACACACACACACACACACACACACACACACACACACACACACACACACACACACACACACACACACACACACACACACACGTCAGGAAAGATAGCACACATTTTCCCCTCATACATTCATAGCTTACATAATATGCATAATAATTCATGGCTTACATATGGACCAGCTAATATGGAAAGTGTTTTTTGGCACCTATATGACTAACCTTTAGTTATCTCCCTGTTGTCAGTGAGTCCTCCACACAATGAGATGCCGATAGAGGGCAGGTCAGCCATCTGGTCGCAGTAGCTGTCCACCCCACTGTCTCCTCCTGAGCTGACTGACTGTGGCGACAGGCTGGCACTTCGCAGGCCCTGGTCTGAGCTGCTTCTCACGGTAGCAAAACTCTCACTATGGAGGTTAAGAGGTTGGTTAGCGATCTAGTGTGTATTAAGATCTCAATGTGTGTGTGTGTGTGTGTGTGTGTGTGTGTGTGTGTGTGTGTGTGTGTGTGTGTGTGTGTGTGTGTGTGTGTGTGTGTACTTAAACTCAGTGTCTGCTATTTTTATTTGTATGATTGTGTGTGTGTGTGTGTTTGCTCCTATATACCTCTTAGGAAAATACAGTGCTGCAACCTCAGGATCGAGTTCTGTGATGTCATCCAGATAAATTCCATCCGAACCAAGATGGCGGCTCCTCTTGTCTGAAATGCAACAGTAACACGGACAAATCAGTTCACATACTATTTAACTGAACTTCATCAGCTGCAGTTCAGTCAGCAGCTTGTCTTTGTTTTGGCACTTGAAATATTGAAATTGGGATTTGAGAATCAAAGACTTTGTCAATGCAGTACAGTATAACAGGTGATGAATTGACATGTGTGTAATATAGATCAGGTATGAAGGGCCGTAAAAGCCATAATTCTTTCACATTGTGTGGGTGTACGAATGAAAATATATGTATGTGAAAGGATAATGTATGTATGTGAGAGGGCCAAAATGAATTATGGCTTGTACGGCCCCTCATAGTCATGAATGGCATCATGACTGAATTTCACTCTCTGCTCTTGTTCCAACATCGCTAATAGGAGGGGTTTTGATTGCTGATGTACAGCACTAACATACAACTCCATCGGCAAAAGGCCATCACTAAGCATTGTATTTCATTGCAAAGTGTATGACATCTCATGAAAATGATGATGCGTTACCTTTTTTCTTCGATGGAGAGTCTGTTTTGGCGAGTGGGCGGGGCAACGTGTTATTCTCCTCCATTTCTGACATCATACGAGCTGCTCCTGCTGCCGGTGGCGGGGAGCTGCCCTGCGTCTCTGTTACTGTTGGATGTGATTCCATAGTCATGGTTTCTGAGTCCACCCCGATGGTGACCACCGTTGTTTCTTTGGCTGATGTGTCCTCGGACATGAGCATTCGGAGTGGGGACATTTCAGTACAGTTTTCATGATTTCTTGAGGACGTCTCACACGGAATCACACGGAAGTGTGTGCTTTCCGACACATGGATTGATATGGGACAAACTGGGTGCGGATCAGATTTTGCTGGAAGGAACACTGGCTACAAAAAGATTGAAAGGAGAATGATGTAGTTGATGTCTTGGGATAACATGAAATGACTGAATGATGATGACAATTGTGTCAAGGTGCATAAGCTAACTTGAACATGCCCGTGTTTCTTTTGTGTGTGTGTGTGTGTGTGTGTGTGTGTGTGTGTGTGTGTGTGTGTGTGTGTGTGTGTGTGTGTGTGTATGTGTTCGTGTACGTGTACGTGTACGTGTGTATTGATTACCATGGCAGCCTGTGGCAACTCCCCCCATGCCCAAAGCATAGCTGGGTTCTGATCGGCTGATTCTGATGGTTTGATCATCAGTTCAGAGTCACTTTTGGGAGTAGTGGGCCGAGAGCTACTAGGGCTGGAATAGGAAGACAGGATAAAAAACAGGCATATCGATTATCATATAGATACTTTATAAAAGTTTGTGTGTGTGTGTGTGTGTGTGTGTGTGTGTGTGTGTATGTGTGTGTGTGTAAGCATTTGTGTGTGTTTGTTTGTGTGTATTGTTTATCCAGTAAATGCATGCACAGAGATGCTTGTGCTACGTCTGTATGTGTGGGTCTGTTTGTGTGCAGCTCTGTGTTTGTGTGTGGGTACCTCTGTACAGGGCTCCAGTCCCCATCAGAGTGGGCGTACACACCGGTTTGTTTGTAAGAACTGTTGGTTGAACCAACTGTTCCTTCCTCCCCAAAGGCATCTCGGGTTGAAATCCTGAAATATGTACACACACACACACACACACACACACACACACACACACACACACACACACACACACACAGAACAGATGGATTAGTCACGGAAAACAAGAAAATATTCTTTTTAAGTGTGTCAAGGCAGTAAGACAGTGCTTTTCATTTATCACGTGGTCCTGTGTAGTTCAGTCCATAGAGCGCAGGCATATATATACCTTGAGCATGGCACTAATACTTCCAAAGTCTAAGGTTTGATTCCCATTGGGGGCACCCATACTGTTGTACGATGCAGTCATTTCAAGTTAAAGCGCTTTGTGTCCTCAAGACTGGAAAAGCGCTAGGGAAATGCAGTCATTACAATACACGTGGCACTCTACTATAGTAGGTGTGTGTACATGTTAAAACAAGCGTAGTGTAATTTTACATTCATATACAGCAGAATAAGCCTATCTATACAGGATATATTCAAGTTTAGATGCGCTGCATCCCAGATATACATGCAGACATGCGAACACATCTGTCTATTGGACAGTTTTGTGTCACTTGAGCCTAGAAACATAAAAAAGCAGCAGAGATTCACGACAACAACAACACAACATGTGTTCACCGGTGTCACAGCCCTTCCAAGAAACTGTGCAAACGTTGCATTGGTGACCTACATACTGGGCCATACTAGGCCAGGCCATCTTAGGTCAAACACTGCAGACGACAGGCTAGGTCACACAGTGGCCACTGGCACCCAGAAGCAGGCATGTATACAACCGCATGATGAAAAACATAAAATTGACAAAAACACACACACGAACGCACACACCGGGGATATTTCCTCATTTTCACATGTGAATAGCCTTTCATATCCAGAATGTGGTTAGGCAAGTTAATGTTTCCCGTAGAGGAACTCGTACTGCTGACGTGACTGTTTCCATATGTTTCTGTTCCCCTGTGTGTGTGTGTGTGTGTGTGTGTGTGTGTGTGTGTGTGTGTGTGTGTAAGGGCGTTAAGGCTTGAGGCTGTTCCAGCACACGTGAGTCTGGTCTGTCGGCTCTTGCCTGCCAGAGCATAGTTCCACTACAGCTGCTCACAAAGTTAACATGTTTTTTTTACCACTCTGTCTTGCTTTACTGTCTGCTGCTCCCTCCCTCCCTCCCTCCCACGCTCCCCGTCCTCCACCACTCTCTCGTTTCCGTTTCTCTTCCCTCTTCATGTCCTCGTGTGGTAACTTCTAAAATTCTACTTTCTCAAATCACACTTTAAGTTACTTTTGTTTCACCTTCCTAACTGACAGAGTAAGTCTCATGTTGAGCTGTACCACCAGCATAGTTTTTTTGGGGGTGGGGGGCAAAGGCTAAAAAATGAAAATATTTATGAGTGCATTTAAAATATATGCTGTTGTAAAACATACGAGATTTTGCGTTCTTGTTTTTGGACCCCCCCTCCTCCTCCTCCTCCTCCTCCTCCTCTCCCTCTCCTCTTCCTCTTCCTCCTCTTTCTTCTCTCCAATTGTATTCGGCCAATTGCTCTTCCGAGCCGTCCCGGTCGCGCTCCACCCCCTTTGCCGATCCGGGGAGGGCTGCAGACTACCACATGCCTCCTCCGATACACGTGGAGTCGCGAGCCCATTCTTTTCATCTGACAGTGAGGAGTTTCGCCAGTGGGACGTAGCGTGTGGGAGGATCACGCTATTCCCACTCTCCCCTGAACAGGCGCCCCGACTTACACACCCACATCCTGCTTCCCACCCGCAGACACGGCCAATTGTGTCTGTAGGACACCCCGACCAAGCTGGAGGTAACACGTGGATTCGATCCGGCGATCTTCATGTTGTGTTGGTAGGCAACGGAATAGACCGCTACGCTACCCGGACGCCCCCGATTTTGCATTTTTTAAACTAACATAATAATCCTCATCGGTAAGAAAAATGGTAAAATATGTTTTTTCTGCACCCCAACAAACATTTTCTCTTAGCTTCCCCTTCGTGTCCTATCGCGCGGTATCGCCCATGCAGTTGAATTGGTGCAAGAGCATGCAACGTTAATGTTAATCATCCAGTCAGAATATGATGTAAATGATATGAAACTAGCTACTCAAATGAAAGTTGTGTGGCGAATACTACACCTACTTCCAATTACAAACTTGAGACAATGACCCTGTATCGTTGTGTTCAAAACACTGAAATCACACAACAGTTCCGCATCACATCTATCAAACTGTAAGTATATATAACTCCTCTGAGTGGTTTCCCACCTGTTGCTCTCCATCTCCTTTCCTTCATCCGAGCTGATGTCAATGGTGAACATGTCCTCGTCCTCGGAGTAGTCTCCGCTCTCCTCCCTCCTCATGTTGTCTGACCGTGCCTTCCTCCTCCTCTTCCTCCTCTTCTTCATCCCGCTACTGCCATCTCCAGTGCCCCCCGTGGAGCCCAGGGTCTGTATGGGTGGTCCCGAGCTCTTCCCCATCAGGGAGGAGCTCATCAAAGCAGCACCATCCGACATAATAGGTGAGGTTGCCAGGTAGGAGGGAACCACTTCCTGTGTAGACAGGAAAGACAGAGTGAAACAATCAGCCCCCTTTCTTCTTTCACACAAAATACATACATGACCTGGGTGTTTAGGCTGGAGAACGTCATATTGTCTCTTGTTGTTTATCTCGGCCTAGAAGCTTATATGAATGACTTTAACATGTAAATACAGTAAAAGCATAGTATAGTACAGTGAATCTTCATAAGTCAGTAGATAAAGGTTTGATATTGATGCTGGGATTTGAAATCCCAGGAGTAGTTTTGAGCAGATTTAGGCTACTCCATATGGAAGAAGAGAGAAGTTATTTCTGTACTGTAGGCCACCACAAAGGAAATGTTTTTTGCCTCGTGTTCGGTGCATTCAAACTGCAGTCTCTCTCACATTAATGTCGCAGACCTAGATATCGATGTTATGACAAACAAGAACACAAAATATCTTTAACACTGGTCGGTCAGACTGCCCTCCCACCGAAATACGACACCATTGCTGTTGGTTTCCACAATTTTGGCCACAGTCAACCGGTTAAATGTATTCAGCAACTGCCAAACTGTTTTGATCAAGTCTTTACCCCCCAGAGAAGAGACGTTGCCAGTGAAAAGACAGCCGTGAAAGCAGGGAAAGCAGCTCCACATGCTCTCCTTCTAGGAAAGGAATTGGCTTTCCAAGAAGGGTTGACCGCTTGCAGTTCAAGGGGGCATGTGTGTGTCTGTGTGTGTGTGTGTGTGTGTGTTCTTGTACTTCTGTCTTTGAGAGGACCAGTTTGAGTTTTTAACCATCAGAGAGAGGACCTTTTTGCAAAGAGCATTTTGGACACCCCTCCTTCTTTAAGGGTCTATTTCAGGACTTGGGTTTAGGGTTCATGTAGTTCTGATGGTTAAGGTTAGGGTTAAGGGCTGGAGAATACATGTAGTCAATGAAGGGTCCCCACAAACATAAAAGTACAAGAATGTGAGTGTGTGACTTTCTGTGTGTGTGTGTGTGTGTGTGTGTGTGTGTGTGTGTGTGTGTGTGTGTGTGTGTGTGTGTGTGTGTGTGTGTGTTTGTAAATACATGCTGCATATGTGCTTCCAGTGAGCTGTGAACAATCAAAAACAATCAACATTTTCTCTGCATGACTCATCTGCTTACACTAATGACTAATGAGGCTGTCTCATCAGAGAAAGAGAGACGTTCACACAAAGAAAGAGAGAGAGAGACAGACAGACCGACAGAGAGAGAGTTAATGTATAGGAAGATGATT
Organism: Lampris incognitus; assembly: GCF_029633865.1. NCBI lineage: Eukaryota > Metazoa > Chordata > Actinopteri > Lampriformes > Lampridae > Lampris > Lampris incognitus. The sequence goes on from NC_079225.1 coordinate 25,721,041, forward strand.
TGTGGTCTGACAACAATGCCTCACGTTTTTCAGCTCTGTGCCAAGAAAGGCTTGTGTTGCATCCCCCTCCCCCTGTCCCTGCTAAACCAGGCCTGAGAATCCGACACCACCCTGGGGGGAAATAAATCACCCTCTTCTGCTGGCGCAGGCCTCTTGCCCCAGTGTTTCACTGCTTGTTTATGCTTTTGAGCTGCTTTTGTAGTTTTGTAGACCCCCGTGAACACACAACGGCAAATCAGCCATTCCTTTCAATACTAACCAGTCATTTTACTCTAACATTAGCCATAACGCTCCCCTTTGCTGTTATTGGCTGACAGGCTGAATATGATTGGGGGGGGGGGGGTTCCCAGCAATCGCTAAACCAAAAATGGGGTTTCCAACCTCAGAGCTAGTTGTTTTATTGTAGAAAGTATCTACTTTTCAACAATAACAAGCTCCATATCCAGTTTCACACATATACATTTCTATACCAAAAAACTGCATCTCTAACCTGTGCTGCCATATGGGGACAGTTTCAGATATATAGGTTAGGAAGGTTAGGCAGTAAGGAGGCTTCATTCACAGTTTACAAAACAGGAATGTTGAAATCCCCGGATTCCTGTGCCAACTTGGCAAACTGTGAGTACCTCATTCAAACTACAAGCATGTGCATTGAGGAAGCTTGTCGTGACCACCGGGTTGTGTCTCGGTGTCGAGACATTATGGAGGTGTTGAACCGACAACGTTTTCCTTGGAACAGGCATGTGTTCCCCAACTTTGATAACGAGGACGACATGCAGTAGCGGTAATGAACATATATCAGTGAGATGGACAGAACAAGGACAAGAAGGAGGAGCAGGAGCAGAAGAAGAAGAAGAAGAAAATTTATTTATAGAGCGCTTTTTGAAAACAAGTTTGACAAAATGCGTCACGGCGAAGTCAGACAAAGCGCTCAGAGAGGGGTTTATGTGAGAAAAGGGCCAACAGCAGAAACACAGACGGATCCAAATGGGTAGGAACAGGAACGCAAACTGCACAAACTAAATGCAAACATGGGTGAAACTGTGTTATCCATTTCAAACCTAGTAAATTATTTGTTTTCATACCTGATCATTTTCTGTTTCCTGGACGAAAAAAGCCTCCCCATTCTCCCCCAGCTTCATATGCAGATCCACTGGCTCACCGTTGATCTCGATGTCCACCTGGAGGAGACATGATAGGAGGAGAGAGAAGGGCGCCATGAGAGAAGACGAATGGTAAATGGACTGTATTTATATAACGCTTTTCTAGTCTACCGACCACTCAAAGTGCTTTGCAGTGTACACCCCACATTCACCCATTCACACACACATTCATACACTGATGGTGGAGGCTGCCATGCAAGGCGCCAACCTGCTCATCAGGAGCAGTTAGGGGTTCAGTGTCTTGCTCAAGGGCACTTCGACACGCTCTCTGGATGAGCCAGGGATCGAACCAGCAACCTCCCAATTACTAGACGACCCGCTCCACCTCCTAAGCCATACCACCCCAAGAAGAAAATTGGGGGTGGGGGCGGGGGGGGGGGAACTGTCCCTCAACTGTAGCTGTAAAATGACTCAAATCTCAACTGAGGTACGATGCAAAATCTTCACCACTCCCAAGTCACGGCGAGGACTCGGGAGTCGGGACTTTGTTTCGTCTTCTTACCACTTTCTCTCGTGAGCGAAGGACCCCCATTTTGCCAAAGCGCACGTGGAAAGGTGAGCACTGCAGGGAGTCATCGGGCTGTCTGACCACGATGACATCGATGCAGCCGGACAGCGTGGCGGGGTTCAGTCCCCGGTACAGCTCCTTGACCTGGACAAACACCTGGCCCGCCAACTGGCCCACGTAATTCATGGTCTGACGAGTCTGTTGAGAAACAAGATGAACTTTCAATAGTCTCTGTTTGTAAACTGGGTCATAGCAGCAGGAAAAGAAACAGAAAATAGACCCATCAAAATGGGCGTTTTCCGTATGGTACTGCAAACAGCTGATGTTGAGGATGTATTGCAGTGAAGACACACAATTGACGAAATTTATATATATATATACACACTGTACATTGTATGTATACTGGTATACTGGTACGCTCTTCCATATCCATCTTCCTCAGGCATGTATGTATAAGTAACCTGATAACATCTATTTTTAGCATCTCTGATATATTCTCCACACCATTGCACTTTATTACTTCTTATTTCACTTGTATAAGTCAATCCTTGTGTATACATATCTGAAGATTGTTGTGTCGTAGTGTTGTTATTCTATGTTAAGTACACTGAGACAGCCATGAAACTCGAGTCAAATTCTATGTCTGTGCAAACCTACATGGCCAATAAATTTGATTCTGATTTTGATTTTCACAATTTCACAGGAGAGAAGGGTAGAAAGAGGTAGATGAGAGAGGGGAAGGGGGGAAATATTAATATACTTATGTGGCACTTCAGCTATGAAAGTCTTAAGAGTGAAGAGATCACTCGTTCGTTTACCGCAACTCTACTGCACTAAACTCTGCACCCCATCGTTCAGAGAGTCATTAAACCAACTGCAAATGCGTGACATGTACAGCATGTGGTGGCTGTTTTTATCCAGTCCTGACGTGTGGTAGCAAGACAGGGAACATTTTTAGCACAGAAGACCCCAACGGGAATCAAAAGTCTGTGTAACCAGCAGGTCCAAATTGACCAATACAAACAACATCCGAGTCACTGGTTCCTCACTTCTCGACTAGCCTTCCAGACAAAGTGAGGTGTTTGTGAACTGACACCTAATGGACCATTCCTGCAGCCTGTCAGTCAAGCCACTGATGACGCATGACTTGACATATTCCTCTGACACACGAATGGCCGGTTAAGGTTTCAGCAAAAGTGGGCTGATGGCCCCCCTGACTCCTAACTCCGATGGCACTGGATTGTCCTGTGGCCCACTTAGTTTGGGAAAGGACCTATTACCGCTTTGACCTTCCTTGTCCTCTTCTCCGACATTATCCTGGAAATCCTACCCAGCTGTTTTCCATTCAACGCAACTAGAAAGACATGTGTTCAAAGAGGATGCCGAGTCAGTGCGTATATAGTAAAGGTGATGTCATACCTTGGGTCAGTTCAAACAAAGGTTCGGTGAGATAATATATGAGCCCAAGCAAATGTCTCCATGGACGTGTGTAAGATTTCGGAGACACTGGTGTCAGGAATCAGGAATATTTATTTGTCATTTCATTCCATTCACCTGCGTACATGAAATGAAACGAAATATCGTTTCCCCCAGCCCACAGCAGTGCAACACAGACAAAAACACATATCCAAACTACAAGAACACATAATACGCAAACTACAAAAAACTACAAAAACTACAAAACACATATAACCAATATATCCCCCCCCCCCAAAAAAAAACAAATCGCTGTCCAAGAGAGCGAACGCCAGGATGACTGTCGGAACTGCCGGTCTGTATGGGCTGGCAGTTAGCTTAGCCTGCCTCGCTTCCGCATCCTGTCAGACCGCCCTCGAAGTTTCCTCCTCAGGTCCAACTCCAGGCAGGGCTGTGGTTGCTGGGCCCACAGGACTTAGCAAACCAAGCTCTCCCAGCCGATCCAACGCCAGCTCTCCCAGCCAGACACCCCCGACACACCAAAAACAGTAAACGCTAGGCAAGGCCGCTGCCAACTCCCTCATCTTCCTCACCTTCCTTCATCGGAGAATATTGAGCCGCTGCTCTTTGTATTGCTTTCCACAACTATACGCAATTCACTCAATCTATTTCTGTTGTTTCTATGGTTAGATTTTGATCTGAATTTTCAAAATACTGCAAAAGCGTGGCTGAAAACAGACAACATCACAATAAATGACATTATTTACTTTACTTTACAGGAACATACGTATATGTTAAAAGATTTCAGTTACACTAATGTTCATAGCAAATTGTTCCATAAAGAACATTGCAAACTTATCACTGCTAACACACAGTGCACAAACATACTAACACAGTGCGAGTGCAGTTGGCTTCCTTCCTGACAATGTGTCATTGAGCCTCATTCATCAATCATTCAGATTGATGAATACAGATGTGTTCTTACACATCCACGGGATATTTCAGCCCTGATGTTTGTCTCACAGACCAGTGTGCAACCTGGGTAACCCCTGAATTTAGACACCAGTTGGCTAACTGATGTCTTTGCAAGCCTGGGTGATGATTCATTGCAAGAGGTAGACAATAAATAGATGTTAGGGGGAAGGAATTACAAATAACCATCAGTCTTTGCTGCTGACTGTCAGACAACCTGGAAAGCTAAAAAAAAAATTCCATGGATGGGTAAGAACATATTTGTACATACAAATGATTGATGAATGAGGCCCGTTGTCTGTGTCTTTGTCTTTGTCTCTATCTCTAAATTAATTTAATTTTCTTCTGCTTAAAGACTGACGTGCAGTCCTTCAAGAGAGTCCAGATTTTGCTGTTGAACTCCAGTGTTATACAATCGGATGAAGAGGCAAGATTTTTAGCTTTTACTGCACCAGCGATATTAGTTTGTGTGCTTGAATTTGTCTAATGTGTAGCAAGAGACATCTAATTCATGCAGATTAACACATTTTGGCAGTTGCTTTCATCCAAAGCAATTTAGCAGATACATTTGAGGGTTACCTTCTTGCACTGTAGAGCACGACACAGTCATCATATCATAGCCATATCATAGGGAGCACATCATTCAAACCATGTCATCACACAAACTCAGCAACGGCTTCATAAAAAAAAGATACAAACTTCCATCTTTCAACGTCCTCATTATTGACACATTGGTTATTGCTGACTTTATAGGTTTGCCTGACATCCACCCTGCACAAACGAAGGACTCGACCCTTCCATGGCCCTCATGTCTCCTTGTGATTTGAATTTGTGGGGAGTCGGGTATAATGAGGATATTTGGGAATCTTGGGAGAGGGGGACAGTGTGGGATCTCTGACCTTCAGGCAGTTTGCAGTGATCCCCAGAGACTGGCCGGAACAGAGTCAACCAGGAGCAGAAATTAAAAAAGATGGATGGATATTCCTTCTCCACTGCCTGTAAGGCTGTAAGAGGAGACCCGTAATAAGGGAAAGGGAGCAAGTATTTAGACGAGGAGGCGTTCTGTGGAGCCCATGAGTTGAACTTGACAGAATCAGGGGATACGCATAAATAACCTTCACCATGTCATACTGTCCTTCCTCAGCTGCACACTAGCTCACACAAAAAATATATGGACGAAAATAGATGATTTAGAAAGGTTTTGTTGTGAAATGCTGCTTCCTCCTTAAATGGCCATGCCAGACTCCACGCCAAACACTACTACTATCACCCCCGACCTTTGTTGTGCTTTGTTGTGATGTCTAGTAACCTGACTGCAGTTTGCACAGAAAACGAGCCTTATTCAAGTCCACACGTGCGCGTGCGCACACACACACACACACACACACACACACACACACACACACACACACACACACACCCTTCTGATAGAGTGACTTAGCAAACCGCCAATAGTAAATCACATTTATTGCAACTCCATGACTGATGATGTGTGCCATTTGTGGTTAGGCATCTTTTTCATTTTCAATAATTACCTGATCTCAGCCTTTATATGTAACTTTCTTTAAGGGAGTTTCAAAATGAACGGAAAATACGCCTTGCAAAACACATGCAGTAAACAATCAGATACACTCCCACCAAAGGTCTGCATGGGAAGAACTACTGCCCAACAGATGTTGGTGAATGACAAACCATGACGACAAAATAAAATTCTAAAAAAATAAATAAATAAAAATCACTTGTGGATGCTGCATGTTGCCCGTAATGTTAACAAACATGATGGAGTTCCTGTATGTAAAAAGGATGCATTTAAGCCCATTCGTCCCCAGTGTCGTCCATAAGAGAGATACATCCAAATGAAAGAAAAGCTTACCTTCTGAGTAGGACCAGCCGACAAAGCCTCTACCGAAACACATACAGAAACTGGCGTATGCTTAGCGTCGCATAACAACACAACAACATGACATTATACACCGGCTATGTTTGCCGATTCAGATGCGGGTCTGTTTCGACTGTCACTCGCACAGTAGCTATTTAAAGCGCATTATTGACATATTCTCTCTCTCTCTCTCTCTCTCTCTCTCTCTCTCTCTCTCTCTCTCTCTCTCGAACCCTTGGGGACGCTTGTCAGCGGATGACGTCATCTGCAGCGCTACCAACCTACTGGCCAATCAGGAGTTGGTAAACGCGGCCCTTTTTTTTCGCTGCCACTGTGGCAATCGTGTTATGTTTGTGAAGAAGGGTGAACTGCGGCGCTCCCTTTGGGGGGGCCTGACGTGACGGACCGTGGTTTTATTATAATATAGACACAGCCTCGGATGAGGGGAGCTGATTTGACTCCACCAGATTAACTGAAGTAGGGTCTGCGTGTAACATGGTCGTATGGACCGGTTTTGAGAGGGCAACAGCAGCGGTCGCTCCGAAGTGAAAGCAGTGGCAGTGAGATGCGGTGAGGCGATCCTGCCGTCCAATCACAGCCCTCTGCCGTCACACATGTGATGTTTCAAGTTGAGAGCAGCGATGCGTCTGAAGCCTTTGCGTCATGAGGAAGTGGCTGACAAGACTGCTCATGGCGAGCTGTTTTTCCTGTAAAATATACCACATACTGTCTGTAGACATACACAAACAGATAGACACGCACGCACGCACGCATACACTGGGACACAAGCACACACTGGGACGTACTCTGCTTGTTATGTGTGTGTGCGTGTGAATATTGTGTGTGTAAGACCTGGGCCATAAGCAACAACTCAACAATGAAATATATCTGCATGGAGGAAGCATGTGTGGCTTCACTAGAGGAGGATTCTTTAGTGAAGCCACAGCCATGTGATGGGGTACACGCCACTGCAGCCTCACGTGCAGCCATTCAGCACGAGGAGCCAATATGTGTGTGCGCTTGAGTCGGTCGATGTGTGTCAGTAGAGTTTTTTTCTGCCTTTTGAGGTTTCCTCTCTGGGTTTTGAGAGAAATACAAGAATCCATGTCTTTACCCCCCCCCCCCCCATCAGCATTTCACAGTACTGGTCTTTATCACAAAAGGCAGTTTTTAGCAATTATTGTGTCTTATTTCATAGACTGAGACAAGTCTATAACTCCATGACAGTAAATTCTAGAATACCTGAAATTGCTCATAATATCATTCAGGATTACAGATTTATGCACAAGGATTAAGTGAATTAATTTAGAGTGTCGTGATTAAAAAAAACACAAAAAAACAATAGACTTGCACTGATGCATTTGACAGCTGTTGCAGGAGAAGTTGCAAATCTGTAAATCTTGCGCTGTAAGTGTAGGTTCACGACCTCTTGGGTAACCAGGGTTCTTTGGTTTCCCTTCAACCAAGGAAATCTTAGCTATAGATCTGTCATTACACGTTTTTCTGAGAACATACTGCTCTTTCCAGGAAGAGGTGAATTTAGCTAAAGCATCTGGCTGACTTGGCCCAAACATCACATGATCGGGATTACTTTTTCACCATGAGCACTGGCCAAAGACAGAAGGCTACCCAAAACATGATAAGATGCTATGAGGGGGGAAGAACATGTCAGGGGACCACTTTGCCTGAAATTTCTCATCGGATAAGATCTTATGTAATTACTAAGCCATGTTTTCACAAAAATATGCTTGAATGCATTTGAATTCCTGTGTCCTTGATTTTAATCAAAGTACTTCCAAATCCAGTTAATTTTCTGTATTTCCTATCCGTTCCCACGCTGAGAATTAGAAATCACCAAGCTTAACTTGATACCTGTAAACTGATCTCATTTAACAAAAGCACACAAGGCAACAATGACCAAACTCTTAAGTCCGGAGGTGTGTATTGACTGGCTTGTTGGTCAGCATTCAGCCAGTCACGGCTTTGAATCTGGGAGTTAAGCTGTTAAGGTGACTAGCCTCAAGACCAGTCATGCTGTAGCAAGGCCGCTATTTAGTTTGCTTAAATATTAAAAACAATCAAGTTTATTGGCCATGTTGGTTTGCACATACATGGAATTTGACTCCGGTTTCGTGGCTCTCTCACTGTACTTAACATAGAATAACAACACTACAACACAACAACACTACAATCTTCAGATATATACACAAGAATTGACTTATACAGGTGAAATAAGAGGTGCTAAAGTGCAATGGTGCAGAGAATATATATATATATATATATATATATATATATATATATATATATATATATATATATATATATATAAACTTAGCAAGCAAAGTGGTTTTAATGCAGAATAGTTCACAAGGTTTTGGTTGTATTGGGAGACTGTTTGACAGGTCAGGCCGGCAATACCATCCAGTTCAAAAACAACTTGCCACATTTTTTGAGACACTTCGTTAATCCCCATGGGGAAATTACGCTCTGCATTTAATCCATCCTAGCTGTGTAGCTAGCAGCAGTGGGCAGCCGCCATGCAGCACCCGGGGACCAACTCCAGTTCGTCTTGCCATGCCTCAGTCAAGGGCACAGACAGGAGTACTAACCCTAACATGCATGTCTTTTCGATGGTGGGGGAAACCGGAGCACCCGGAGAAAACCCACTGCAGACACAGGGAGAACATGTGAACTCCACACAGAGGACAACCTTGGATGACCCCCAAGGTTGGACTACCCCGGGGCTTGAACCCAGGACCTTGCTGTGAGGTGACAGCGCTAACCACTGCACCACCGTGCCGCCATTTGCACAATCTAGTTTATTTTTATGTTCAGTGTTTGGAAAGGCACCTTGCATATGCATGCAGCTTAACAGTAGTGGGAGCCTGACTTCCATTATAAATCACTGTGCAACTTACACCGCCGAACATGTCTCTTTATATCCATACAACTCTCCTCAGCACACAAAAACCACCATAAAGACTAACCCTCTATATAACAATAGTTATTCAGACTGGATATCCTGTCCATCGCCTCGGCGAGGGCAGATTTTTATTCCATAATCTTTTTCACCCTTTCAGTTGGTGTCAGGGCGTTTGATCGTTTCAGGCAAACCTGGCCTGAGAGTCATGAGACATGAGAAGAACATTAGCTGGAACAGTCAAGATTTGACACAGCACTTGAAAGAACCAACACTTTGTCCTAAATCAGGGTATATAGCACAAAGATTGGTTAACAGAGTTGGAAATCCTCCAAGGGCATTGCTGATTTGCAGCTGGAGATTGTGAATAGATAGAATATCCAGCAGAACGACCAAGCTGAAACTTTACTCACAACTAACACAAAAGGCCTCAACAATAACCATTTTATTAGTACAAGCTTGGATAACAAATGATAGTACGCATAAGGGTGCGCATGCATAAGGACATAAGGGTGATTTGATTTTGAGATATACGGTATGGACATAGCGCGAAGGATCAATAAATGTGTTGTCATGCTATACATTGTAAGGCAAGGCTTAAAGGCATTTTTTATAGGCCGGTGATCAAAAGCTTTTGTCGTATTCTTCCTTTTCTTGTGTGCATTTTTCCTCCCTTTTTCTCCCCAGTTGTATGCGACCAATTACCCCACTCTTCTGAGCCATCTTGGTCACTGCTCCACCCCCTTCGCCGATCCGGGAAGGACTGCAGGCTACCACATGCCTCCCCCGATACATGTGGAGTCGCCAGCCGCTTCTTTTCACCTGACAGTGAGGAGTTTCACCAGGGGGATGTAGCGCGTGGGGGGATCAAGCGATTCCCTCCAGTTCCCCCTCCCCTCTGAACAGGCGCCCCAACTGACGAGAGGAGGTGCTAGTGCAGCGACCAGGACACGGCCAACTGTGTCTGTAGAGACGCCCAACCAAGCCGGAAGTAACTTTTGTCATTCTCAACACACGTTACCCTTCACCCTCAGTGCGTCTAGCAGTTTGGATTCAGTCACCCTATAAATTGCTAACCCATTGCATGAATAGCTTAACAGTTTTATTCCAGAATGGTGTAAATCCATATTGGAAAACGTCCCAGTTCTTGGGAAAAAAAATGCATCAGAAACCTCTATGATGTTATATAATGACTTTTAATTCCAAGAAAGCAATCCTCTTGTGGTACTCGCTGCTCTCTCTGTAGGTTATGTAATTTGAAAGGAAAGGTTGAGGTTAATTCTTTCAAAGTAGCCTAAATCCAAAGTTATCAAGTCTATGGGAAACTGTGGGAACAATGTATATGGCCTGAAAATATCACTTGATCCATCAGCTTATCTCTCCCATTCGGTTTTTCCCTCCTTACACTTGCCTCACACCGCTTACCCCCCCCTTTCCTGTCTCGCCCACTCCCCTCTCAAATGTACTTGTGGATCAGATCGTCTTACCGGAGGGGGTGGATTACTGGAACACACACCCCATGCTGTCATGCTGTTTCAGCTGTCATTCGCCTGGCAGTGCCAGTCTCTTCACCCTTGATACACACTTTGTCTGATACACATACGCATGTACCATGCATAGTGTTGTGCGTACACATACACAAACATAGTAGGTTCACACACGCACACACTCTTCCTCATGATGGGTCCTGGTGACCCTGACGTGTCTCGTCTCTACGTGGCTGTTGCAGCTAGAAAAGCGCTATATAACATGCAACTTGATTGATTGATTGATTGATCTAATGACGAGCCATGTTAATGAGTTATGCAGCGGCTTCTGACTGCATGTATGCAAATGTAATGCATGAGGAAAGACAAGTGAAAGAACTGTAAAACCCGAAAACCCCAAAAAAGGTTGGTTGATCAGTGAATGTAAAGTTCATTTATCTCAGTTTGTTCTCTTCCACCCCCAAGCTCGGGCGTAATTCCTCTGAGGACCGGGGACCGGGGGGGTGCCCCGGCGGGGTGCCCCCCCTTTTCAAAATCCCGTTTGTGCCCCCTCCCCACACACACACACTTTAAAAAAAATGTAACTGCAAAAATCGTGCATAATACGCTACTGTTTGGCAAGCCATCAGATCCCAGCTGAGGATGTGAACCGAGCTGCTGATTGCAAGGCCCTGATACACGCTAGTGACTCGCGAGCGATCCGATTATCTTCATTTCATTTTCATTCCGATTAGTTTATATATAACCGTCTCCTCGTGCACATCACATGCACAACGTTCAATGGGGAAGGGGGGAGTTGCTTATGTTCAAATACATGTGATCACTAACCGTCCAGTAGGAGGAGGAAGGGGAGGTTGCATACGTTTGACTATTGGCATGGTTTATTTATAATTACAAAATAGATGCTTATATCTGTGTCTGCTGATTCATTCCTGTTATTCAGTGTGGACATTTCTGGTTTGCAAACGATGAAATTCTGTCACACATTTTGCTGCTGGTTGAATATGCTTTGTTTTTTGAGAGGATTTTCCAGGTGGTTGAATAATTAAGGTTTCTGTCCGCTAATGACCAAATATAACGGCTTAAAGATGCTACATTCCTTAGAAAGTTATTTCTAAAGCTACACATGTGTGCATTAAACCTTTTTTTTAATGTTTCCTCTGTTAGTCCAACTTATGTCTGTCTGTCTGTCTGTCTGTCTGTCTGTCTGTCTGTCTCTCTCTCTCTCTCTCTCTGTGTACACACACACACACATATATATATATATATATGAGTGTGTGTGTATGTGTGTGTGTGTGTCTCCATAATTGAATAACTCAACATGTGAAGTAAATAAGACACCTTTTCCTTATGCATATTTAGTACTATTCTAGCAGAAATAACATTGATTATTTCCAGGATTTAGTATTGGTTACCATAGGCCCTAAATGTGTGTTGAACGGCAGGTAATGGGATTCATAAGGCAAATTTTTTTTCTGGGGGAGGACCCCCCCCAGACCCCCATTTTATTGTGTCCCCCCACTTCTCAAACCAAATGTACGCCCTTGCCCCATGTTGCACATGTCGTGCTGCATTTCTTTGAAAAGACTCCACACACAACAGATTCACAATGCAGGAAGTCTACAAACTGCCTTACCCAGCTCCAGGTGGTTTCATTGGCATCATGTTCGGCCTCTTGGAGCTCTTCAAAGTCTTCAGCTGATATCATGATTCCATCATCTGTTCGATTTTATCTTTGTCTCGGGTCTTCGGTAAATTCCTGCAAAGAGACTCTGCACGCTTGATTACTGCGATGGCGTTACAGTTAGATTAAAGCGTAGTATGGAGAGCGTCCTTGGGCTCTCTTAGTGAGTCAAGCGTCTGAGTGTGTTGTGTGCGATGGGGAGCGTCGTACTAAATTTACCTGGACTTCCAGTCAGAAACTTGAGAAGGCCCTCGGCTGGTCATCCTACGAAAGACCCTCTGACTTCTTAAGCATTTGAAAAGGCATGCTCAAAAGGACTGTGTCAGTATGTTAGTGTATGTCACCCTGTCTCTTATTTACGTACCTTCTCTCTCTCTCTCTCTCTCTCTCTCTCTCTCTCTCTCTCTCTCTCTCTCTCTCTCTCTCTCTCTCTCTCTGTCACTCTCTCTCTTTCTCTCTCTCTCACACACACACACACACACACACACACACACACACACACACACACACACACACACACCAGATCAATATGTCATGCATCTGGTGAAAGTGTAAATGTCATGTTAAGTAATGCTTAAACGGTGACACCTGTTGTTGCTTTTGACCCAATGTTGAACATGACCTACATAGAGACACATTCATCCAGGATCAATACAATGCCTCAAGGGGTGAGAGTCCAAGTCAAAGTCCCTCTACAGCCCCTCACCCCTACCACCCCCATTTACTTCAGACAAGCTTAATTTCATGACCTTTGACAGATATTTGATAGGCCTGTCGACCGTTGTACTACAACTCGATGACTAATGTTGCTCCATCCGTTTCTGTTTGTTAAAGGTACGACAGAACGCCGCCCTCTAGCGGTCAAATCAAGCACATACTGCCACTCTTTCAGGCGTTAGGTCAAAATCCACGATCGTCGAAAATTGTGACCATCGTTTAGCAAGATGTGAAGCACACTCCAAGAGAGTTTGGCGGTGGACTGGGAGACACATCCAAGTCCTCTCACCTCCTGATTAAGTTTAGGTATGGGTTTAGTGTGTGTGTGTGTGTGTGTGTGTGTGTGTGTGTGTGTGTGTGTGTGTGTAGGGGGATGTGCTTGTGCGCGCGTCGTTAGGGCCAGGATAACGACCCGGGTGGGTGGTCGTCCACTTTGAAACGTCGCCCAGTGACGATGTGGAATCGGTGTTTCCTGTGCGTTCGGGACAACAACATGGTCACACATTTTCCGAGTTCTCAAATTTTGGTGTAACACCGGAGCAAGGCATTCAGGTGTTATGCGCAACTTTATTTAACCCAGAAGGACAATTCAGTTCCACAGTCTACCCAGACTATACACAAACTCACAGACAAGCGGCGATCAGAAGTATGTATGAGACGATAGATCAGTACATGGGCAAAAGATGCACACTGGCACCCTCGTGTGGCCACGCATGCAGGCTCACACGAGGACAAGGCGAAGGATAAAAATTCCCACAAGTCAAAAGAATAATATAAATAAGCAAATAAATGAAGCACCCTAAGATGTATCGCACGCCACATTCCATCACCACATTCAGCGAACGTATAGGTCTACGAGCCATGTGAAAAACAGACAAACCAACTATTGTGGTTTAAAACAAAATAAAGCATTCATTTACAGGACTACTCTCGCTCGGCATTGAACAGCAGAAGGAATGAAGGACTTAGAATAGCGATTTATTTTCCTAGGGGACGCTTTATAGCGCCGGCCTGAGGGCATCACAGTGAATTCACTGGACAGGACGTGTTCAGATTGCCTAATAATTCCTTTTACTTTCTGGGCCACACGTTTCTCCCAGAGGGAGCACAAGTCTCTCTGCTGGGCTCTATCTTGGAGCAGACCTTAACGACCCTGTTTAAGTGTTTCCTGTCCTTCACAGACAACCCATTAAACCAACAAATATAGGAAAAAGTGAAAAGACTCAATAAATGACTGGTAGAAAATACATAAGATGGTGTTACAGACATTAAAGGAGATAAGATTCCACAGTAAGTGAATTCTTTGTTGTCCACGCTTGACAATCGAATCTGTGTTCACATCAAACTTGACTTGGGTGTCGAACACGGTCCCCAAGTGCTAATAAGTGTCAACAATTTGACGTATATATTCTATAGAGACACTTTAGGATCAAACACTGTCACCAGCTCATAAGTTGGGCCATTTTGGCTCGACAGTGTGAATTTTTTATCCTAACACTCACCTGGTATGAGAAAGGAGGGGATGCAATTCTCAGCAGGTAATAAGATACACCTTTGCCAAATAATGTATCCACATTGTAACTTGTAATTTCTGGAGATTTGTGAATCAAATGGTTTTACCAGCACATATTTTTGGGCGGGTGGCACGGTGGTGCAGTGGTTAGCGCGGTCGCCTCACAGGAAGAAGGTCTGAGGTCGCCCCGGGTCATCCTCTGTGTGGAGTTTCCATGTTCTCCCCGTGTCTGCTTGGGTTTCCTCCAGGGGCTCCGGTTTCCTCCCATAGTCCAAAGACATGTAGGTCAGGTGAATCGGCTGTACTAAATTGTCCCTAGGTGTGTGTGTGTGGGCCCTGTGTGATGGCCTGGCGGCCTGTCCAGGGTGTCTCCCCACCTGCCGTCCAATGACTGCTGGGATAGGCTCCAGCGACCCTGAGAGCAGGATAAGCGGTTCAGATAATGGATGGATATTTTTGGGCCATTTTGGCTCGTCAGTGTGAATTTCATACATTTAATAATGACCTAAGCTGAAATAATAGGGGATGCATGCCGAATAATGCATACACCTCTTAACACTTAGTAATGACACTTCAAATCAAAGTTTGATAGGAATCAATTGGTTTTAGTGAAATTGATGCCCCACATTTGTTATTCCGCATTTAAAACCCACATTTTAGTATGTAACCCTGCCACTGAGGATGCACAAGCCAGGGCATTCTTAGTGCCAGTCCCAAATGGGGAGGGTTGCATCAGGAAGGGCATCTGGTGTAAAATTTTTGCCAAATCAAATATGTGGCTCATAAATAAGATTTCCATACTGGATCAGTCAAGGCCCGGGTTATCAACGACCGCCACTGGTACTGTTAGCCAGCAGGTTGCCGGTGGAAACTATGCTACTGTTGGGTGAAGAAGAAGGAGAGGGGGAAGGCATGTCCAGAGGCAGCGAGAGAGCAGGAAGGGTAGGCATGTGGAGGTGAGGGTCGGAAGTTTGAATGTTGGCACTATGACTGGTAAAGGGCAAGAGCTGGCTGACATGATGGAAAGAAGAAAGGTAGGCGTACTGTGTGTGCAAGAGACCAGGTGGAAGGGGAATAAGGCCAGGAGGATCGGAAGTGGGTTCAAACTCTTCTACCATGGTGCGAATGGGAGGGGAAATGGGGTAGGGGTAATTCTGAAGGAAGAGTATGTCAAGAGTATGCTGGAGGTGAAGAGAGTGTCAGACAGACTAATGAGTATGAAGCTGGAAATCGAAGGTGTATTGATGAATGTTATCAGTGCATATGGCCTGCAAGACAGGTGTGAGATGGAAGAGAAAGAAGAATTCTGGAGTGAGCTGGATGAAGTGGTGGAGAGTGTACCCAAGGAGGAGACAGTGGTGATTGGAGTGGACCTCAATGGGCATGTTGATGAAGGGAACAGAGGTGATGAAGTGGTATGGTGTAAAGGAGAGAAATGTGGAAGGACAGATTGTGGTGGATTTTGTGAAAAGGATGGAAATGGCTGTGGTGAATACATATTTCAAGAAGAGGGAGGAACACAGGGTGACTGATGTACAAGAGTGGAGGAAAGTGCACACAGGTGGACTATCTTATGTAGAGGGCGCAATCTGAAAGGGATTGGAGACTGCAAGGTGGTGAAAGGGGAGAATGTAGATAGGCAGTATCGGATGGTGGTCTGTAGGAAGACTTTGAAGACCAAGAAGTGGAAGCAAGTGAAGGCAGAGCCAAAGATCAAATGGTGGAAGTTGAAGAAGGACTGACCTTCTCTATACTTCTCAATCAACATTCTCAAAGCAAACATCGTATCTGTGGTGCTCTTTCGTGGCATGAAACCATACTGCTGCTCACTAATTGTCACCTCTCCTCTTAACCTACCTTCTATTACTCTTTCTCGTATCTTCATGTTGTGGCTGATCAACTTTATACCTCTGTAGTTGCTACAGTTCTGCACATCGCCCTTGTTCTTGAAAATCGGTACCAGTATGCTTCTTCTCCGCTCCTCGGGTATCCTCTCGCTTTCCAAGATTGTTTTAAACAATCTAGTTAAAAACCCCACTGCCATCTCTCCTAAACATCTCTGTGCCTCCACAGGTATGTCATCAGTATCAACTGCCTTTCCACTCTTCATCCTCTTAATAGATGCCCTCACTTCCTCCTTGTTAATCCACTGCACTTCCTAGTTCACTATCCCCACATCATCCAACCTTCTCTCTCTCTCTCATTTTCTTCATTCATCAGCCACTCAAAGTACTCCTTCCACGTTCTCAGTACACTCTTCTTGCTTGTCAGCACATTTCCATCTCTATCCTTGATCACCCTAACTTGCTGCACATCCCTCCCAGCTCGGTCCCTCTGTTTAGCCAATCGGTACAAGTCCTTTTCTCCTTCCTTAGTGTCTAGCCTGTCATACAACTCACCATATGCCTTTTCCTTTTCCTCTGCCACCTCTCTCTTTGCTTTACACTGCACCTCCTTGTACTCATGTCTACTTTCTTCATCTCTCTGATTATCCCACTTCTTCTTTGCCAACCTCTCCCTCTGTATAATTTGCTGTACTTCCTCATTCCACCACCAAGTCTCCTTGTCTTCCTTCCTCTGTCCTGATGACACACCAAGTACCTTCCTAGCTGTCTCCCTCACTATTTCTGCAGTGCTTGCCCAGCCATACGGGAACTCTTCACTACCATCCAGCGCCTGTCTTAACTCCTCCCTGAACTCCACTCAACAGTCTTTCTTCTTCAATTTCCACCATTTGATCTTCGGCTCTGCCTCACTTGCTTCCTCTTCTTGGTCTCCAAAGTCATCCTACAGACCACATTCAAACGCTGCCCAGCTACGTTCTCCCCTGTCACCACCTTGCAGTCTCCAATTCCTTTTAGATCACGCCTTCTACATAAGATATATTCCACCTGTGTGCATTTTCCTCCACTCTTGTACGTCACCCTTTGCTCCTTCCTCTTCTTGAAATATGTATTCACCACAGCCATTTCCATCCTTTTCGCAAAATCCACCACCATCTGTCCTTCCACATTTCTCTCCTTGACACCATACCTAACCATCACCTCCTCATCACCTCTGTTCCTTTCACCAACATGTCAATTGAAGTCTGCTCCAATCACCACTGTCTCCTCCTTGGGTACCCTCTCCACCACGTCATCCAACTCACTCCAGAATTCTTCTTTCTCTTCCATCTAACACTCAACTTGCAGGGCATACGCATTGATAACATTCAGCAATACATGTTCGATTTCCAGCTTCATACTCATCAGTCTGTCTGACACTCTCTTCACCTCCAGCACACTCCTGACATACTCTTCCTTCAGAATTACCCCTACCCCATTTCTCCTCCCATTTGCACCATGGTAGAAGAGTTTGACACAATGTAACTTCTTCTGACCTCCTCTATACTTCTCCCTCCATCAACATTCTCAGAGCAAACATCGCATCTGTAGTGCTCTTTCGTGGCATGAAACCATCCTGCTGCTCGCTCATCATCACCTCTCTTACTCTTAAACCTTGGCCGGTGTCAGAAGATGGCGGCGCGAATTCACATTTGCGGCGGCCTCACCCAGTACCGGCCAGTGTCTTTGTCCACATCTGCGTCTAAGTTTTGTCTTCGTTTGATGGCTGGGAGAGCTGGCGCTGGATTGGCTGGGCAGGCTAAGCTAACTGCTAGCCCATGCAGACTGGCAGTTCTGATAACACCGTGGGCGGTCTGGCGACGTCCTCACCTAGCGTTAACTGTAGTGTTTTTGATGTTGTCGTGAGGAGTGCGGGGAGGTGTGTCGACGGTGTCTGGCTGGGAGAGTTTGGTCTGCTTCGTCCGGTGGGCCCAGGGCTCCACGGTCCCTGCCCGGAGCTGTGCCCAAGGAGGACGCGGAAGCGGGGTGGGCTAAGCTAACTGCTAGCCCATGCAGACCGGCGGTTCCGACATTCATCCTGGCTGGCGTTCGTTCCCTTGAACTGTGATTTTTTTTATTTTTTTTATTTTGATGTATGTATTAGTTTGGATATGTGTGTTCTTGTATTTTTTTTAATATGTCTTTGCGTTGTACTGCTGTGGGCTGGGGGAAACGGCATTTCGTTTCATTTCATGTAGGTAAGTGCATGAAGTGAAATGACAAATAAAGTGTTCCTAACCTAGCTTCCACTAACGATCGCGGATGAATAGGCTCGGTAGCCCGTGGCTAACGGGTCGGACCCTTTAGTCGACTGGTTAACGTAGTCGCCTGCGGTGCGGAATACACGAGTTCGCGACCCGGCTGTGGCGGTCCGGCTGGGGACGCTCTTCCCGAAGGAAGGGGGCAATGTAACGGTTACGGATGAATAGGCCCGGTAGCCCTTAGCTAACGGGTCGGACCCTTTAGTCGACTGGTTAAAGGCCCAAACCTACTCGGGCGGAACGTACGCGGAGCGGACTCCGCGAGGAATGTCCGCAGTCATTTGGGTCTCCATAGTCGAGCGCACTTCCGCGTTGTAATTTCCTGTAAAACTGTCCGTGAAACACTACATTACCCACAATTCTTGCGCGTTGTTTACGCTCTTCTGTCATGGCGTCCGACACTGGCGACGAGGAAGAGATGCTCTGCCTGCTGGCTCTACAAGAAAATAAACTGAAGAGACGGTGGTATGTATCCTCTCTGTGACGTGTCGTACAGGTGTGGGTACTTTCGCACCTCGTCTGCCAGTCTCTCCTCAAAGCTCGCCTTCATCATCAGACGCTCCGGCTTTCTTTGTTCCACCACGCGATGGCGGCAAATCCAAAATGCAGATCGGTGTCACATTTATTGGAGGTCGATGTGAAAAATACATGTCGAGCAGTCTTTTGTGTGACACTGGTGCGCTGCGCGGACTCATCGCGGTCGTAAAATATGAGCTTTGCGCGACGTCCGCCTTTAGTCTGCTTTTAGTCCGGCAGAGTCCGCTCCGAGTACGTTTGGGGCTTAACGCTGTCGCCCGCGGTGCGGGAAATTCGAATTCGCGTCCCGGATGTGACGGTCCGGCCGGGCTGCCCCCCGAATTCGCTACAATATCTTCATGCTGTGGCTAATTAACTTTATATCTAGTTAAAAACGCCACTCCCATCTCTCCTAAACATCTCCACCGCTATGTCATTTGGACCAACTGCCTTTCCATTCTTCATCGCTGCCCTCACCTCCTCCTTACTTATCCACCTCACTTCCTGAAGCACTATTTGCGGATTCGCCCCAAGAAATAGAGATTTATCAAGGAAACCTGGAAAATGTAAGACCAATTGTATAAAAAAATTGGTGGTGGTTGAGGTGAGTTACCCCCTTCAATGTGAAGCGCTTTGGGTGTCTAGAAAAGCGCTATATAAATCTAGTGATTATTGTCATATTCATTGATATGGTATAATGAATGAGGCAGTTTACTCAAATTGTTTGTCTTTAATGAACTCTGGGCATCCCTATGACATCTCTGACCTCAAGTACTTCCGTACGTCATATGCCATATCCTGTCTTATCAACTGTAACGTAGGTTACAGGAATACTACATCTCCCTTCTTAAAATAAAATGCCTTCATAACGTACAACACATTTGGCATCAATCACATTTCTACTGCCCCAGTAAGTAAACCATGTTATGACATAAGTGCATTATTCTAAACGTGCATATTTTTTAAAACACTAAATATTTCAAGGCAACAGTGAAAACATAACAATGCTATTTTTTTCAGCATATGATGAACAGAACACTCGAATGAGGTATACCCTTTAGGTAAGTAGGTAGGATAAAGAGGTAAAATATCATATTCAAATCTTGCATTCAGTATGGTCAGTGCAATTCAAAAATTGTAACGTTCAACATGATTATACATGTCTTTTCTTTGACAAATGTCCATAGGGCAGCGATCCGCCTATACCCTTTACATTTACAGATCAAGGACCTTTCTTGGGTTAACTGCACATCCAGACCTGGTAGTGTACGTGTATGAAGAAGTAGTGTCCGGTGTTGACGTCCCTTGTTCTGTACCATCATTTGGTTCTGGCTGTACTTCACAGCTTGTGTGTGTAGTGTTGTCCTTTGGCTGTAGCAGGTGGCGACGATTGTAACGATAGGCTTGACCCTCATCAGTGTGGACGTTGTAGGATCTCTCTGTGTCTGCAGGGCTCTGTCACAGTGGCAGGTTTCAAACGTCCGTTTGGCTGTTGGATGTGGACTGTGTCACCACACTTTACTGTTGACTGTGGTCTTGCACTGAGGTCATAGTATTGCTTCTGTCTGTGCTGACACTACTCTCCTGGCATGCACAGCCTTTTGACAGAAAAAATTGTGGCTGGAGTTGTTTACCTGTGGTGGGAAGTACTGACCTCAGTCGTCGACTCATTAGCAGCTGGGCTGGTGACTTCAGGCTGTCGACTGGAGTGTTGCGGTACTCCAGCAAGCTGAGGTATGGATCCTTTCTTTCTGCTCTCGCTTTGTCCAGTATCATCTTGGCTGTCTGGACGGTTCTCTCTGCAAGGCCGTTACTCTGTGCATAGTGGGGGCTAGAAGTGATGTGGTTAAACTCCCATGCTTCTGCAAAGCTCTTGAACTCCCTAGAGCTATAACAAGGACCATTATCACTGATAACTCTCTGGTATTCCTTGTCTAGCAAATATGGCTTTCATTTTGTGGATGACTATAGACGAAGTAGTGCGATGTAGTCTTTCGATCTCAAAGTACCTACTGTAGTAATCTACAACTACTATGTAGTCTTGCCCTTCAGAAGTGAACAAGTCCGTACCTACAACCTGCCATGGCCTCTCAGGAATGGGATGCGAGATCATTGGTTCTTTCGTGTTTGAGCTGCAGCGCTCTATGCATATGGGACATCTCTCCACTACATATTCTATCTGTGCATTCATACCAGGCCAAACCAGAATGTCTCTAGTTCTTTGTTTACTCTTTCCTACTCCCATGTGTCCTGTGTGTATGCATCTTAGCATTTCTTCTCGTAGTGTGTGCAGAACGACGATTTTCTCTCCTTTGAACAGCACACCATTGATTTCTGTGATCTCGTTCCTGTGATTCCAATATTCAGCAACAGTGGGTGGACACTTCTTTCTTGATTCAGGCCAGCCGGACTGAATTACCTGTTTCAACACGGTGAGCTGCGCATCTTGGGATGTAGCTGCCTGGATTTCCGTAAGCTTGCTGTTGCTCACAGGTAGGTTACTCATGAGGATGTGTACTTGGGCATCCATGCCTTCACTCAGATTGGTCTCGTCGGTGACGATTGACTTCCTGGACAATGTGTCTTCGACTGGAAAGTCTTTTCCGGGGCAGTGCATGATAGTGATGTCATATCTTTGTAGTTGCTTTATCATGCGTTGAAGTCTGACTGGTGCTGCTGCGAGGGGTTTCCTCAGTATCGATTCGAGAGGCTTGTGGTCAGACTCGATGACTACGTGGCGACCAAACATGTATTGGGGAAAGCGCTTACACCCAAAGAGGACCGCGTAGAGCTCCTTCTCAATTTGAGCGTAGTTTTCTTCAGACTGATTTAGTGACTTTGAGGCGTATGCAACTGGCCTACCTTCCTGTTGGAGCACTGCTCCGAGGCCACCATTGGATGCATCAACTTGTAGTGTCAGTTCCTTTTCTGGATCAAACTACGTGAGGACTGGACCTGGTTCCTGTACAATGAGATCTTTCATGTTCTGGAACGCCATGTCGTGTGTTGCATCCCATACAAACTCACTGCTTTCCTTCAGTAGTTTACGTAGTGGTGCATTCACCTCTGACAATCTGGGTGCGAATCTGGCCAGGTAGTTGGTCATCCCCAGTATTGTCTCAAGCTCTGCCTTGTTCTGAGGTTGCTCCATATCTCTGATGGCTTCCACCTTGCCTGGGTCTGGTTTGATGCCTTCACGACTCAGCCTGTGCCCGAAGTATTTGACCTCTGGAACACAGATAACACATTTATCTGGGTTTAATTTTACCCCTCTTTCCTTCGTCCTCTGCAGCATGGCCCGTAGGTTTGCGTCATGCTCCTCTTTTGTGCTGCCATACACCAGAATGTCGTCAACGATGGCTGCAACGCCACTGAGGCCCTCGTAGGTCTCATCGATCCTCCTCTGGAACTCATCCTGTGCGGAAATGACACCAAAAGGAAGGTGGAGAAACCTGTACTGGCCAACCACAGTGTTAACGGTTGTCAACATTGAAGACTCTTCTGTTAGTTTGATTGCCCAGTAGCCTGACCATGCGTCAAGCACACTGAAATATTGTGCTCCAGCCAGCTTTGGTGTGATGTCATCTAATGTAGGCATTGGGTAATGTGGTCTTTGTATTGCCTGAGTCAGGTCTTTGGGGTCAAGGCATATTCTCAGTCTGCCAGTGCTGGGTTTTTCAACAACCACCAGTGCATTTACCCATTCTATAGGTTCTGTTACCTTCTGGATGACTCCAGCTCTTTCCATCTCAACCAGCTCTTCTTTCAAACGGTTGCGGAGCTTGTGTGGAATCCGTCATGGAGGGTACACCACTGGTACTGCATCCAGTTTCAGGTGGATTGTGCATTCTCCAGGGAACTGTCCAATGCCCTTAAACACATCAGAGTACTCAGCCATAATGTTAGTAGGTTCATTTTGTGCAGCATCGACAGATAGCATCAGTTTGACTAAGCCTGTGTCTAGGCAGGCTTGCAGGCCTTGGACAGGTGGGCCCTGTGTACTGACTATGTAGAACTCTCACATGACAGTAGTGCCTTTGTACTTGCATTCTAGGTCACACTTCCCTGTTACATGCAGTGCTTGACCACCATATGCACTGAGTTTTATTTCTGCTGGTCTTAGATCTACATCTCTAAAGTCCCTGTCATAAATGTCTTTCGGTATTGTGCTTACATCAACACCTGTGTCCAGTTTAAACTTCAGTTTGTGCCTTTGTGGTCCCAACTCCAGTTCAGCAAATGCTTGCCTTTTGTCATTATTACTGGGATTCTTAGTAACTGTGTCTATGAAGACACAGTTGGTGTATACTTATCCATTCACGTTACACTACCCCCCTCCTTCGGGAAGCGCGTCCCCGCGCTTTAGCGTATCAGCTCCCTCACGCCTCTGGGCGCACGCGCTTCCGATGACCTCACGGCCTCACCATCCCACTTCTGACACCAATGTAGCGTATTCGGGGGCAGTCCGGGAACCGTCGCCACAACCGGGACGCGAACCCGTGTCTCCCACGCCGCAAGCGACAACGTTAACCAGTCGACTAAAGGGTCCGACCCGTTGGTCAAGGACCAACGTGTCTACTTATCCATGCACGTTACAATACGGTATAATGAATGAGGCAGTTCACTCAAATTGTTTGTCTTTAATGAACTCCGTCGGGCACAACTATGACGTCGCTGACCTCAAGTACTTCATATGTCATATCCTGTCGTATCAACTGTAACGTGATAGGTTACAGGAATACTACAATTATCATCATCATTATTACTATTATTTAAAGGAAATGCTACTACTGAGTCTAATAAGACATTGATGACTCTAGACGTTCAAAAACTATAGACTTCAGATTATTTATCGTCATTGGTTATCCTGACAAGAAGACTTCATCGTTTAAAAGTATATTGCCTTAAAAACCATTACAATGTCTGGTTGTTTTCCCTTTAGTTGTGCGCGCTCCCGCGAGATGCATGCAATTCTTGGTGTGCAGACAGATCTCGGCATAACACCTGTATTCCCGTTTGCGTCGCCCATTGATCCAGCAGGCTAAGCGTTAGCTCTTCGTGTCAGAATGGTTTCTCTCTTGTGTGTTAGTTGTGTGTCCGTTGTTTCCGGCTGAAGGTACTCGGCTTTGGCGGCTTTAATGTTCCGTGCAGCAAATCTAAAAACCATCGGTAAAGCGGGAACCGGCTGGTACGTGATCTTTGAGGTCGCACAGACTTAATATATAGTGCGTGTCTTACTCGTGAACCGGACGGCCAGTCGGCTAGCAGTGCTAACCATTGTTTAGCTAACAATAACAGAGCCAAAAAGAAAGAAAGAAACGCCTTTGTTGGTCAACTGACACTTTTTTACGGACAGTCATTGATATAACAGATGTCATGCGGTGGTTGTTGTTCACTTAACCGGTTATTTCGATTTTTTTATGATGACATCCTCATGTATTTCAGTCAGTGACTATCCAGTCACAAAAGGAAACAAGCGAACCTAACGCTAATCTGAGTGATGTTGGTTTCAGATTGGTTTGTTGCCGCTGTTTCTAATTTAGCTGTTATATCCTTTATGAATATTAACCTAACGTTTGTATCGTTAGCAAATAACCGACCTGTCTAGTGTTCGTGTTTGGTACAAAAAAGAGTTAAGACGAAACCGATTATAACGTCTGTTAGCACGCTAATCGGCTAACAGCTGGCTAACGTAACATTCCCAGCGTTGGCACAGCACTAAAACTAACTGTGGAGATAGGTATGGCTATTCGAGACTGGGTAACATGTAACCCTTCAAGTTAGTGTAGCAAGCCCACTGGCTGTCAGACAATTCACTACTCTTCGTATTCGTAATTTGCAGGTCAAATAGTTGACTTCCCAGGCATATTATGTATGATGCTTTGTGTAAAGCCTCCTATGACACTTAATGTCTCGAGTACCTGGTTTTCTGTTGCTGTAATTTGACAACCATCATTTAACATAATAGGTTAGGTTTCCTTATGAGAACTCAAGAGCAGTGGGTTGCCATGAATGGTGCAGCGTCTTGGATCATGAGCCATAAGTTCCATGTTACCCTCTCCTCTCATTTCTCCTCAGGCACTTTCGCCGGACAATGGACGAGCTGGTCCATGACCTGGTGTCAGCGCTGGAGGAGAGCTCTGAGCAGGCGGCACGTGGTGGCTTTGGGGATGGAGGGGACCATGCACTGGCCGTGGGTTGTCTACTTAAGAGGCAGGCTCGCAAGCGGCGTGGCAGAAAGCGACGCTCTGACAACCCCCACCCACCCTGGGAGACGGGGCACCTCAGTGAGGCCTCAGAGTCCAGTGTGGAGGAACACAAGGTAAGGGGTGCAGACTGAGAGGTTAAAATGACCATCTGTCATCTGTCAGCCAAGAATGACTTGGACTTAAACCCTGTGTCAGCAAACCTCTACCCTGAAATGGGTGAATGAAACAAATGTTTAATTATGGGAATCAATAAACTATCAAATTATTATCTGGGTTGATGGGGGAGGGAAGGAAGGATGGTGTAAATGGCAGCATTTCGGGTGGAGGCTCTGTAGTTGGCACTGATCTGTGCCAGTGTATGCCTTTCTAGTGCCTTCTTTGTTGCCTTACTCAGATGTGTCTTAAACAAAAAAGTTTATATCTGCACTGAAGCTAGCAGGCAGTTCAACTTTTTTTTTCCTCTCTCTCTCAACTCTTACAGTCTGATTCTTGCATCATGTTTGTCATGTTATGTGATCTCAAACAGGTTTAAAAGCAATCCTGTGATTTATTTTAACACTAGACAATAGAACCTGGTTACTCTGCAATTGTTATGCTTATTTTTTCTGGGTATTCCCCCACGCTGGAGAAGAGCTAAAACAAAGTTATATTCAGTGAGGATATATGTTTGGCTGTGTAAAGCTACTACCTTCTGTCTTAACTACATAGCTGCAAGGTACTCTGGCTCAGTGCTTTGGTACTTTCCTTACATATTACTGGTGTGGATATTTGGACTATGTTGCAATTAGGGCTGAACGATTTGGGAAAATCTAATTGCGATTTTTTTTTTAGACCCAATATTGCGATTTAGTATACAATTTTTTTCAAAGTTCATTATCTTCTGTGTTATCCACTAAACACAGCAATAAATGACTACAATATGACCAACACAACAGTCAACTTATAAACTGTTCTTTCCTGTAGGCCAGGCCTACGTGTTAATGATGAAATGGGATGAATTGATATGAATAACATATCTTCATCTAACTATTTAATTGTAAGAAGAAAAAACAATTACAGTAGAATATTGACTGATTGATTTAACGTCAGGCCTTGTAAACATGTAATCTAATTCTCATGACTTAACTTTTTAATAAAATCCGAAAAAGGAACAACAAAGCACTGCAGAAACAGGTCTGGTGTGAATATTAATATGAAAATACAAATCTTACTGCTCTCCAGTCAGTAACAGTAACAAATCACACAAACTAAAGTGCAGAAATATAAAAAATAACAAATCTGTGGCTCTACCACTAAAGATTTGATAATTCAGTTGTAATAAACATAATATATAAACATATGGATTGCACTTTTTAATAAAAAGTAAAAAGAAAAAACACTGATCATAAGCATAAATATAAAATATCAATCTTACTGATATCCAGTCAGTAGTGTAACTCTGCCAGCTACTATGTCATCCTACTATATCGTTCTCAGTAGCTCACAGGTTTTTTGGGTTTTTTTTGTTTGTTTTTTTGTGCAAGGAAAACCAGCATATCAACTTTTGCTGGTTTTAAGGATGAATGAGTACAAGTTACTATATTCCCTGCAGTGCTAAACAGATGTTCTGAGGGGGAATTTGTGGCTGGTACACAAAAGATACTTGCGGGCCAACTTGCTCAGTCTTGGAAAGTTGATCTTGCACAGCTTCCACCAGGCCAGGGGATCGTCATCTCCATCAATGGAAGGGGTCATCAGTTAACTATTCAACTCGGCCTCCACAGCATCTTCAAGTTGCACAGGCAAAGCAGGAGATGCCACACTGGTCTTGAAAAAGCTGCCGAGACTTCTTTGCCTTTTCTGCAGAGGGCTTTGCACTTTGAGGCTTTGAAACAATTTCAGTATGGGACCTCTTCTCCTGCCAGATTAAAGAAAAAAAAAGAACAGCCATTCGTTTTGCAATGAGGGATATATATGCGTGTGAGAGAGAATAACATTCAGTGTCATATTCAAGAACATTGTTGTTATTATTACTGTTAGACTATCTTAATTTGACTATATATACACACACACACACATCTTGCTGACTTCCATTTGAGTCAGGTCCTGACTGTTCCATTCGAGTCAGGCCGTGGTCTGCGCTGATGTACTGTGTTTTGAACTTTGGGTCCATAAATGATGCGACATCCAAAAGCTCCTGGGTGTCAGGGTCACTATATTTGTCATTGAGGTATGCCAGGACCTTCGTTTTAATCGACGTAGACAGGTCAGTGCCCTCATCATCTTCAGCTAGGACTGATGTGGCCAGAGGATGGACAACTGGCTTGAGGTAGGAGATGCTGACATACTCTTCTCCAGAAAGAGCATCAGTAAATTCCTGGCGAGGATGTAGCACCTTGTGAATGAGCTCTAACACATCAATATCCTGCCAGGTCAGGACGAGGGGTGTGCATTTTGATCACCTGACAATACCTGGGATATGGTCTTGGTCTGTTCCAGCACTCTTGCAATCATTTCTTTGGATCCCCATCTTGTTGGGCAGGCACTCAGTTATGAGGGTGTACTCAGGATGATTGAGCTCCCTCTGTGCCTCAGTCATTGCCGTCTTCTTCCAACTGTGGAAGAAGTGCCCGACCAGCATCTTGCACAATCCTGTTGCTCTTGACAGTCATCTTTCATTGCATTTTCTGAAAGAAATGGAAAAAATGTGATGGCCTGGCAGCCTGTCCAGGGTGTCTCCCCGCCTGCCGCCCAATGACTGCGGGGATAGGCTCCAATATCCCGTGACCCTGATTGGGATAAGCGGCTTGGATAATGGAGGGATGGAAATGGAAAAAAATAAATTTAAATTAGTGTACTTTATACATTTTAAGTTGTGTGTTACTAGGCTATCACAAGCACACATATGCACGCACACACAGCTACATTAGAAAACAAACAATCTTCATTCAACCATTTTTTTCTTAATCTTTCACATTCTCTTCTTACCCTGTCCATTTCTCTCTCTCTCACACACACACCACACACACACACACACACACACACACACACACACATACACAAATAGTGGAAAAAAAAACAAAACCTTACCAATGGCAATTTTCGGTGGCCGAAACACTGGAGTCTGGTCCACTCGTTAAGCTGTGCTGCCTTCACTATGTTCAATGCATTGTCCGTCATTGGGCAGACGTGTTTTTCTTCATTGAGGTCCCAGCTGCAATGTTCTCCCCAGTGTGGTCGTCCGTGAAGTAAGCAGTCTGAAGACAACGAGCTTTGAGGTCGAATTCTTCATTGATGAAATGCATGGTCAGACTCTGATAGGGTTCCACTGTATGGCTTGACCACATGTCCATGGTAGAAGTGAAAAACTCAGCTGTTTTTAGCTCTGCTGCAACTCTCTGCCTGCATGTTTTATATAGCTCTGGTGTGGCAACCTGGCTAAAATATGTGCGGGATGGCATGTTATGCAGTTTACCCAATGTCTTTACCAAAGCCATAAACCCAGCCTTGGTCACTGTATTTAGGGGTATTATATCTTTCCCTATGAACTCCGCTATTGCCGGAGTAATTTCGCGGTGGTGTTTTGAATCTTGTCATATAAAGATATAGTCTCATATTTGGGTCAGTGATCCCTGCCAGGTGATATTCAGCCTACTTAACACACTGGTGGTCAGGTTTTTAGCTATGCAGTTGTCATACATGGCCTTGCGACGTTTTCTTAAGTGCTGGAACATGTTTGTAGTGTTGCTTCGTGTTGTAGCTACGGCAGCACTGTGCAGCATCTTCTTTCCTAAATCCAAAGTAGGTCCAGACAACCAACGTACTGCTCTGTTTTGACGCTAAAGTCACCTGTTCAGTGTTTAGTTCTGGCAAGGCCAGTTTCACAAGATACCAACATTACTGCTAGAATCGAAGTGTAGCGTGGCAAGTTGTTTTCTTCATCTACTGCTCTCACTCGCATGTCATATGAGCGTAAGGTAGCGTGTGTGTACGTGAACCCCACCAGGTGTTTCTGACCCTCTGATTGGTTAGATTATGTAACCAAAAAAAAAATGTAATCGCAGCCTTTGTATTTTGAAAATTGCGTTCTACTACATGGTGATTTCGGTTTGAATTCGATTAATCGTTCAGCCGTAGTTGCAATATTGAAAGCTGACTGCTTTACCTACAGCAGACTCACACTGAGCTTAGTTTTTTTTTTAAACAAGGTTTATTTTCAATTTTCAAAACACACCCACAACTACAACTCCAACCCACTGCCCAACCACCCTCCCCACAGACCCATACAACATCCCCCACCACACTCCCACCCTGCCTGGCATGCCACCCGAAATAATATGAATTAGATTAAACCATAACAAAAACTAACAAAGTAAACAATTAACAAACACAAATCAAATGAGCAAAAGGGGAAAATTAACTAAGAACAATAATAAATAAGCAAAAGGGAAAATGAGAATAGAAGAGAAAGGGTTGAGAACTAGATTGCAAGCCCATCAATGATGGGCTTGGCGGCGCGAACTTGCGTTTGTGGCG
This sequence comes from Lampris incognitus, assembly GCF_029633865.1. Lineage (NCBI taxonomy): Eukaryota > Metazoa > Chordata > Actinopteri > Lampriformes > Lampridae > Lampris > Lampris incognitus. Next base: position 25,750,684 of record NC_079225.1, read on the forward strand.
ACCTCACCTCGGCGTCTGCGTCTTAAGTTTGTGTCTTTGTGTGAAGTTTTTTTTTTTTGGTCGATTTTTTTTGTTTTTGTTTGATGGCTGGGAGAGCTGGCGTTGGATCGGCTGAGAGAGCTTACAGCCCTTCCCGGAGGTGTATGGCCCTGCCCAGAGGTGTACCCGAGAGAAAAAAACGAGATAGTCTGGCGGTGGTCTCGCCTAGCGTCAGTAGTTTTGTCTGCGTCGTGTGGAGTGCAGGGGACGTGTGTCGAGGGTGTCTGGCTGGGAGAGCTGGTGTTGGATCAGCTGGGAGAGCTTGGTCTGCTTTGTCCAATGGGCCCAGGAACCACGGCCCCTGCCTGGAGCTGTTCCCGGGGGGGAAACGTCAAGGGCAGTTTGGCTGGGCGCGAAGGCGGTGTGGGCTAAGCTAACTGTTAGTCCATGTAGACCAGCGCTTCCGACAGTTATCTTGGGTGGAGTTCATTCTCTGGACAGAGGATTTTTTTTTGGACTGTGTTGCATGATGGACTGTGTTAAGTGTTTATTTTTTTGTTTTTTCTTTCGTCTCTCTGTTTTTTATGTTTTCAGTGGTGTCGTTTTTGGGAAATGTTGGGTGTGTGTTTTTTGTGTTACACTGCTGTGTGCTGGGGGAAACGAAATTTAATTTCTTTGTGTGTACAAGTACGTCTAAGAAATTACAATAAATTGTTCCTGATTCCTGATCAACCCCAACCACCAACTGAGCATCTAACTCCTTGACATAGTCTAAAATGGGCTTCCATGTCGAGTGGAATGATATAGATCCTCTCATGGTATAGCTAATCTTTTCTAAATTCAACCTTGAACAGTATTAATCTCCTAGCTAATAGAGTGGTGTAGGCCAACAGATTTGCTTGTGTAGCATTTAAATGTGCACCAGCTGGAATGACCCCAAAGATGGCACTCAGAGGAGAAGGTTCAAGTGGGAAATGCTAAGGCCCCAAAGATGGAACCTCAGAACTGAGTTGGTTTCAGGCAGGACCAGAACTTATGTAAGAGACTGACAGTGGCTTCTTTGCACTTGTTACGTGTTGGGTCTAAATCTGGGTTAATTTTAGCCAATTTCTCTTTGCACCAGTGAAGGCAGTGCACTACTTTGAACTGGATTAGGCCATGTCTTGTGCATATAGAGGAGGAGTGTATCTTCTTAATTACTAGATCTCAAGTTTCCTCTGGAATGGGTTTTTTATTAGGGGTTCAAGTGGTATTTGGCCAAAAGTGTTAATTGTATAATAAAATTTACTAATATACCCTTTTTCAGCAGGATTAATTTCAAGAATGTGGTCCAATTGGGTCTTTGATTTTTTTTAATTTTTATTTTGATATACTTTATTAATCCTCATGGGGAAATTCAGCTCTGCATTTAACTCATCCTAACTGTGTAGCTAGGAGCAGTGGGCAGCCGCCATTTAGCACCCAGGAACCAACTCCATCCAGTTCGTCTTGCCATGCCTCGGGTCAGGGGCACAGACGGGTATTAACACTAACAATGCATGTCTTTTGATGGTGGGTGAAAGGGAAACCAGAGCACCCAGAGAAAATCCACCACAGACACGGGGAGAACTTACAAACTCCACACAGAGGGTGACCTGGGATGACCCCCAAGGTTGGACAACCCTGGGGTTCGAACCCAGGACCTTCTTGCTGAGGAGACAGCGCTGACCACTGGGCCACCGTGCCGCCTTTGGAGGCAGAACTGGGGAACAGTTAAATTTAGATCGACTGAATAAAATCACGAATCGCAAATATCTGAAAAAGGGACTTCGAGGTAAATTAAACTTCTTGGACAGCTGATCGAAAGATGCAAAAGCGTCATCAATCAATAGGTCCTCCAAAGTGAATATTCCATTGGGTCTCCAAAACTCAAAGGCTCCATCAGAAATAGAGGGGACAAAAGACTGATTTTTTTGTAATTAGGGTACCAATAGGGAGATCTTTATATTTGAAAGCCTGTTTAAATTGTTTTCAAATCTTAATAGACTCAAATATGACTGGGTTATCAGTAAATTTGGATATAGGGTGAGCCCAAGGGAGCACTGAGCAGAGAAGTGAGTGTAAAGATACATGACAGATGATACCTCAAAGGCTAACCAACATGGAATTTCGATGCCTGTGAACTTAGACTACCAAAAGGACAGTGCCTTTACATTACAGGACCAGTAATATTGCTGAAAACTTGGTAAGGCCATTCCACCAGCTTCATGGGATTTCTGACGGACCGCTTTGCATATCGGAGGCATTTTTCCATTCCAAATAATGATGAAATAAGTTTATCTAGTTAAGAGAAGAATGTATTTTTTTTAATATAAAGTGGTATAGATTGAAAGAGGTATAAATATTTGGGTAAATATATTTTATTGATTTTCAAATTTTTATCCCACAAGAATTAAAACATGTATAACGTCAAATCAGCTACTCATCCCCAGATACAAAGTATTATTCATCACATGTATTAACAAATTGAAAACCCCATTCCCATCACTACCAGCCCACTTACCCACCCACTCATAGGATCACAGGTTACAGACTATATTTAGGTAACGAAGGGAAAACACAAGATAATCAAATAATTGTATTAATTATTCTGACAAAATGAAGAAAAGATGAAGGGGGAAAGGAAAAACAAAAACAAACATAAAAAAACAAAACAAAACGAAAAAAACAAACAAAAAAACGGGAAGGGGGGAATGCTCATTACTGTAATAGGATATTTATGTCTTCTACCCTACTCTTTCAAGGGGTTCCTGTAGCGAGTCATAGAAACCCAGAAAGGGCCTCCATATCTTAGCAAAGGTTCCAGATGACCCTTTTAGTGTGTATTTATATTTCTCTAAATTTAAGAAATGCATAACATCTTTGACCCAATGGGAAAAGGATGGAAGAGTGTGTTGTTTCCATTTTAAGAGGATCAAACGTCTCACAAGCAATGTGGTGAAAGCTATGATCACATGGGCTTTATTTGGTAAGAGAGCACGAGATTGCTGTGATGTTAAACCAAAGAGAGCACAGATTGGGTCAGGGTTAAGTTGGATTTCAAACATCTCACTAAAGGCTTTGAAAATTCTTATCCAAAAGGTGGAGAGATTCGGACACAGCCAAAACATGTGGATTAAGTCTGCCGGCTGGCCTCTACATCGAGGGCATAAAGGCTCAATGTTTGGATAAATCTTTGCCAATCTAGCATTAGTAAAATGTACTCTTGTGTACAGCTTTTAATTGTATTAAGCCATGTTTAGCAGACAGACGATGTGTGTATCAAATCTAAAATTGAGTCCCATTGGTCCTCTCTTAAAGCTATTCCAAGATCAGAGTTCCAGGCCAGTTTTAAATTTCCCATGGAATGTGGATTGATGTTGTTAATGAACTCATAAATCTGGGCTGTCAATCCTCTATGGTCTGAATTCAAGTCCAGGATATGGTCGACATGTGATTTTGTGGGTTTGTTTGGAAATGAGTTATATGTCTTTTGTACAAAATTCTTGATCTGTAAATAACGAAAGAAGTTGTTCTTAGTTAAGTCATAGACTTTGGATAATTGAGGAAAAGACGCAAATATGTCTTCTATGTATAGATTATGGATTGATCTAATCCCTTTGTTAAACCATAAAGTAAATGCAGGGTCTGTACAGGAGGGAATGAACATGTGATTTGACTTAATAAGGCAGAGGATAGAAGTTCCTTGCAGCCCAAAATGCCTTCTAAACTGAGCCCATATTCTTATTGAGTGATTGACTATTATATTTGAACTCAGGTTATTGCTAAGAAGGGGCAAGGCTACACCAACCACTGAGCCCAAATGGTGTTGGCATGATGAGAACTCTAATCGTACCCAGTCTGCCTTTCCTGCAGTTGGTTTGTCTTCAAACCAGTGAATTATTTTCTGATTATTGCATGCCCGATAATAAAAAAGGAAATTTAGGCAAAGCCAGGCCTCCTGAGCGCTTTGGTCTTTGGAGATGGGTTTTGCTGATTCGGCTAGACTTATTCCCCCATATGAACGAGATGATACTTTTATCAAGGGTTTTAGAATTTTTTTTTTAATTAGGATGAGGATGTTTTTCAAAACTTTGGTAATACTATAATTTTAATTAGGTTAGTGCGCCCTATTAATGATAATAGTAAAGAGGACCAGCGATTCATATCCTGTTTACACATATTAAAAAGAGCAGTGAAGTTTTTTGTAAAAGTAGCTGGAAAGGAGCGAGTGACCTCAAGTCCCAAGTATTTAAAATCGTCTTGGACCCTTTTAAAGGGGAAAAGGCTAGGAGGAAGTGCATCTGCTTCAGCATTTAAAGGGAAGAGTTCACTTTTTTGCAAATTTATCTTATACCCTGAGATTTTTCCAAATCGGGAATTTTCCAAATCGGGGATTGATAAAGCTGGATCAGAGACATACAGAAGCAGATCATCAGCATAGAGAGAAACTTTAAACTCTAGCCCACCTCGGTGTATGCCTTTAAAGTCCTTACAGTGTCGCAGTGCTATTGCTAGGGGCTCAATTGCTAATGCAAACAATAGGGGGGAGAGTGGGCACCCTTGTCTTCTCCCCCTTCCAAGGGGAAAGTAATCAGACTCAGTGTTATTAGAGATTACAGCTGCAAGGGGAGATTAATAAAGCAATTTGATCCAGGCAATGTATTCGTCTTTAAAGCCAAATGTTTGGAGGGTGAATAATAGATATTTCTACTCGACCTGGTCAAAGGCCGCCGCAGCATCAAGTGAAATCACGACTTCTGGGCATTTTGACCGGTCCGAGTGGACAACATTGAATAGTTTTCTTAGATTTGAGTAAGGGTGCCGGCCTTGAATAAATCCTGTTTGATCTGGTGAAATGATACGAATCACACTCGAAACGATACGAATCACACTCTCCAGGCGCTTAGCTAAGACCTTGGACAGTACCTTAAAATGTACATTTAGCAAAGAAATTAGATGATATGATGCACATAATGATGGATCTTTATCTTTCTTTGCCAGCAGAGCTATAGAGGCCTGTCCCAAAGTCATAGGAAGAATGCCTGAGGGGAGTGCCTCTATAAACATAGCTTGCAGAATTGGTGCCAATTGGAGGGAAAACTTCTTTTAAATTTAGCTGTAAACCCATCAGGGCCAGGCGACTTGTTATTTTGCATAGATTTAATGGCCGTAATTATTTCAGAGATCGATGGGAATAGTCAAGTTTTCAAAGAAGGCATGTAGGGGAGCAGGGTCATGACTACATTCTGATACATAGACACTAGAGTAAAATTGCAAAAAGGCTTTGTTTATGTCATCATGATCTGTCAGCATCTCTCCTGTATGTGACTGAATCTTTGTGATTGAGCAGGTAGCAGCTGCTTGACGGGCTTGCAAAGCCAATAATCTATTCGCTTTATCTCCAAATTCATAGATATTGTGTCTGGATTTCAAAATGAGACATGTTGCCTCATCAGTGGATAAAAGATTCAATTCAGTTTGCAGTTTCAAACGTTCCTAATATAGATCTGGGGTCAGGGATTGAGCATATTCTGTGTCAATATTCAGGATTTGTTGAGAAATCTCATTTAACTTTGAGTCTTTTTCTTTTTTAATTGTAGAAGAAGAAGCTATGATTTGCCCTTGGATGTACACTTTAAGAGTCTCACATAGTGTGGCTTGTGAGATCTCTGGGAAAGTGTTTGTCTCTAGGAAAAATTGTATTTGGGCTGAAATGAAGTCCACTAATTTGTCGTCCGATAATAGAAGAGGGTTAAGTCTCCAGATTCTATTTTGGGGAGGACGATTTGGAAGATCCAAATCAAATATGATGGCACTATGATCAGATATAATAATACTATTTTATGAGCAAGTTTTAACCTTAGGCAGCAGTCTGTTATCGAGTAGGAAATAGTCTATGCAGGTATAGGTATGGTGCACCTTAAAAAAAAAGAAAGAAGCTCTGGTGTGGGGAAACTTAAACCTCCAACTATATGAAAGACCACACTGATTCATGAAGTCACTCACAACTCTAGCTGACCTAGAGAGATTTTAGGGAGTGTTTGATGACCTATCTAAAGTTACATATAGTACAAGATTGAAATCACCTCCCACTATGAGAAATCCACTGTCGAGCTTAGGTATTGTCATAAATAATTTCTGAAAAAAATTACTGTCATCGCAGTTAGGGCATATATGTTCACTAAAATAACAGGACTGGCAAAGAGTTACCCAGCAACAATAATCTATTGCCCGTTTGGATTACTAATTACCTCTGGAACGAAAAGAAATGTTTTTGTTTATTAATATGGCTGCCCCTCTGGCTTTTGCATTAAATTTGGAATGATATACTTGATCAAACCAATTAAGATTAAGACCAGAAATATTGGCCTTACAAAGATGAGTTTCTTGTAAAAATGCTACATCTACCTTCAATTGCTGCAAATGAGACATAACTCTTTGTCTTTTCACTGGGTTATTGACCCCTTTTACATTCCAGGATATGAACTTAGTAAGGTTATCAGTCGCCTTATTGGATTGACCTACCATGACAGTCTAAGAAAAGAAATAAAAAAGGGAGAAGCAAAACACATTTGATAGCCCAAAGGTGATGTCCTGTTTGAAAGAGCACATGAATGGGGAAAAGAAGGTAACAAGAAAACAAAGAGAAGGGGGGAGGAAAAAAATAGGGGGGGGGATACTCAAATCCCATGTACCTGTAAACCTTTCGACCCTTTCCCTTTTACTGCTATTCACTTTGTGCTTAAATCCTGCACTTCAAGCCCTGTCTTTATGGAAAATTGAGAAGAACAAAGAAATATTAATTTAAACTTGGTATCCCGCTACTTATGTATCTAAGCAGTGACATAGGGAAAACGAACTTCCAACCACTGTCTCTATCAACAGCTCTGTATCTCAACAAGATAAAGAATAAAGAAAAAAAATTAAATAGAATAAAAATTAGACATTTAAACCTATAATCGGGAATTGTTGGTTCTGTCTACGTCAAAGTAAGAGCCTTAAAACATTCAGTTAGACCGCTAGTTTTCTAAACTTAGCACAAAAAGTAAGGAAATTTGTGTTTGGTAGATTATTTCTTTTTTGTAACAATGCTTCTTGGCAATAAATCTTATATCAGGCACCTGATTGTCAGCACCTGGGGTACCAGAAGCTCAAAACAAGAGTCAATAGCAACGGCAAAATAAGCTGTTTGGCATTGGCAGAGAAGATTTGGCAAATTTTTCATGGGCGCAACCCACATACTCAGCTCTGCTGCTCATCCCACAAATGCATGTTCTTTACAAATGTGGCACCATTTAAAAGGGAAATAAGCAGGCTTTCCAACGGTATAAGATTTATTGCCAAGAAGCATTGTTACAACAAAGAAATAATCTACCAAACACAAATTTCCTTACTTTTTGTGCTAAGTATATAAATTTTAAAAAAGAAGGTCTGAGCAATAAAGTTGTGGACATTGGCAAACAAGGCACTCTGCAAAGTGTTTGACGCAACCTCCGAATATGTGCAACAAACAACAGAGGGCAGCAACACACCACTGCAGTCTTCGGTCTGCCCAATCCAAAAAAGAAGAAAAGACACAACGTCACGTCCGTTTCTGGTCTACCTGGTCAGATTCACGTCAATGACATAACGAGGTGTTAGAAAAATACAAAAAATAAATAAAAAACCTTGTGCTCCATGGCTATGCACAACAGTCAAGGCACACACTTAACATGACTTTACTAGTCAGACCGAGTTCATCAACTGAGCGTTAAACCAAATAAAAGGCTATTATGTATTTGGCTAGTATTGATCGCATGTGGTTAACTATTAGAGCTAATGGCTTAGCATTAGAGGCGTAGAGTTAGCAATCATTGAACAACTGAACAGCGTTATGCAAACACACACCTCATGATAAACTGCTCACAACGCAGACCCCACCCACCCCCATAAACACACACATAGAATAACAGAATATGGGAGATGTTCTTCAGTTTTCAAGTGTTGGTCAACTTAGTTAGCCAGCAATTTTATTCACTCACTGGACAGTCCAACCAACTCAATCTCGGGAAATGTGACAACCCCGGAATATTTTCCCAAGTTATGGTTATTGAGGGGTATTATGTTGTTGATCGTCGGCTCCCAAAAAAAGCAGCTGCTTCAGCCGGAGTGTTGAGCTCATGCCTGGTACCATCTGCTATGACATGGAGCTTAGCAGGAAAAAGTAGGCTAAAGCGGAGCCCCGCTTTTCTCAGTTCGGTCTTGACAGGAGTGAAGACAGCTCTTTCTGGCTACCTCAGCACTATAATCTGGATAGATGGGGATCTCCGCGCCGCTGTAAAAGATGGGACCTTTCTCACGTGCAAGCTGCATTATTTTTTGCTTCATCTGGAAGTGGTGTATACAGGCTATGAAGGGACAAGGTGTGCCGACCTGTCTCCTCTGGATGCTCTGTCTATGGTTATAGGGCGGGAGAAAGCATAGGCACCAAATATTTCTCTTAGACAGGATTCAATGAAACAAGTTGGTTGGGTGCCTCAGCTCTCTCTGGTATGCCTGTTATACGAATATTGCACCTCCTGGACCTCTTCTCGAGGTCGTCAATTTTCAGTTTCAGTTGTTCATTCTCCTTCACAAGATGACTAGTTGTAGAGTCTAGTGCAGTTATTCTCCCCTGGAAGTCATTTATTGACGTTTCAATGGCCTGAATTGTCTGATGGTGTCTGGCAATAGTAGCATGGATGGATGAAATTTGTGCTGCCATGTTTGTGATAATTCGCTCCGCTATGCCGAAGAGTAGTTTCTGTATATCAACCAAAGTTACCGCTGTGTTGCTGCCATCGTCATACCTGGATTCGTCGTTAGTTAGCTCGGAAGCTAACCCGCCATGTTGACTACCATTCCCCTCACGTTCTGCTTTGGCTGTGGTTGTTTTGCCCATGTTGAACTTGATATAAAGGACGTCAAGTCAAAAGCCAGTCATACAAGCGGGTTCTCCAATGTTTATATGGGTAAATAATACAGCAGATATCAAATGAATGTCGAATGGTGACAGAGCTTTTCTGATTTGCTGCCTACTCCGCCATTCGCCAAACCGGAACAAAATAATCATTTTAACTGCATTAATATGACCTGCAAGAGATAGAGGGAGCCCAGAACAGTGTTCCAGATCAAGTATATTACGGCTTAGCAAAATTAGAAAGTTACGTTTAAAAAGATCATTATATATCTGTTACAACAATGCCAAGATTTGTTAAATTTTTAGGTGAAATCTTGAATGGAAGAGAGCTCTGCTGATATTTCTGTCACGGAGTTAATCGGGATTAGTTCACTTTTAAGTTGAGTTTATATCCGTAAAAAATTCCAAAATCCATCATTAATGTCAAGAGCTTAGGGATGCAGGTTAAGGGGTCAGATACAAAAGCCCAACAGGTCATCAGCAAAAAGTGATACCTTATGTTCCTGATCTCTATGAATACTACTGATTTTGTTGTCACAACTCAGGACTATGGCCAGAGGTTCTATTGCTGTCGCAAGGAGCAGGGGGCTTAAAAGGCAACCCTGTCTAGTTCATCTGTGTAACTGGAAAGAGGAAGCGATTATATCATTTATACGTCTTGAGGCCTTTTGGGACGAGTACAATATTCTGATTCAGAGTATAAAATTATCACCAAAACCAAATTTTCGCAAAGTAAAAAAAAAAGAAGTTGTCCCAAATGATACCACCACTTCTGGGGTCTGAAAAGGCTTAAAATAAAGAAAGTTAAAAAGATGACAAATTTTTAAAAAAGCACCTGTTTTTGACAAATCCAGTCTGACCTGGGGAAATTATAACTGGAGGCACTGTCTCTACAGTGGTGCTTGAAAGTTTGTGAACCCTTTTGAATTTTCTGTATTTCTGCATAAATATGACCTAAAACATCATCAGATTTTCACACAAGTCCTAAAAGTAGATAAAGGGAACCCAGTTAAACAAAGAGACAAAAATATTATTCTTGGTCATTTATTTATTGAGGAAAATGATCCAATATTACATATTCGTGAGTGGCAAAAGTATGTAAACCTTTGCTTTCAGTATCAGGTGTGACCCCCCCCCCCCCCGTACAGCAATAACTGCAACTGAACGTGATCAGTCCTGCACATGGGACCTCAGCGACGTTGCCAAAGTGTCTATTTTAGCATCTGCAGAAGCACAGATGTCCTCTCACAGTGATGTTAGCTCAGATGTTATATCAGTTCGAAGTGATTCAATAGTACTAGGTCAGTGGCTTAGTGAAATGATCGTTACGGAGCGGATAAAAGCACCATTTTTGGTAGGATGGTTCCTTAGGGTCAGTTATTGGATTTTAGGGTAGGAGCCCCTGGAAAATCTCAATTTAAAATATCAAATTGTAACACTGTCAATGTCAATGAAGTATCTGAAAATCCGCCTAGTATTTTTCAGACAATATGCATCATAAAATCATCAAATCACTTCCAAATGTGATAAAGTTGGCCAACTTTTACAGAAATAAAGTCCCCAAACATTAAGTATTATCAACAACACATTTAATGCAATGATGAATACAAATGAACATGCATCTTAATGTGAAAACATGGGGTAGAAGTAGTGAGTTACTGTTTATTGTGTCTATCTGTTACAGTTGCATTTGTAAAGAGGTGAGCAGTCCAAATTTCCAGTGCTGCATTTGCAAGAGCTACAATCCCCTTTACATGAGCATCTGATGAGCTCTCTGCAAGCTCTGGAGACCTCAGGAATTGTTAGCCAGACTGGCACCCATCATCCAGATTCCTTGGTCCATCCGTAGCTCTCTGGAGAAGGAATGGCTTGGTGGGTTTGTATACTGGTGGTCCAGATGCCTGCTTGGTAGACTGCCCGTTTCACGTGCTGGAGGAGTGCTTTCTGGGTAGGAGGTAGTTTCTCCATTGTTCTATTTTCTTCACAGAAGAGTTCTTTTCTTTTTTGGTTAATTGAGTTCGAAGGACTGGATTTGTCATACAGGATGACAGTCAATCTTTCAAGCTCACTGAACTGCTGGCTATCTACGTTTAGTTGCTGGAAGGGATGCTTTGCCAGGTCGATGAATGTTTCTGTGGCAGCATCATAGGCTTGCCAGGCCCGCCAAGTTGACTTTTTACCTTTTCCATTGAAGGCAGATGTAGTGTCATAGCCGGAATATGCATGAAACATAGGCAGAGCTCTGGATTTAGGTTCCCCCAGGCTTTTGCACATGCTGTTGATGTGGTAAAATCTGTACTTTTTGCCCATCCCAAAAGCCACCCAGATGTCAGTCAGGGGTTGAATTACCAGTAAATCATGAAACAAGCCTGCAAGGATGACGATGACGTCAGTGTCCACAGTGCGCACAAGGACAGTTTTCGCTCCATGCTCCAGTGCATGTTGTACATGGACCACAATCCTAGTGTCAGCCTCCTCATGATTGCAAGAGTTCATTGTGCTACTGGAACCAAAAGACGACACAGCTTGCCCTGATGTGACATGCAAAGCTTTGGTTTGTGGCCAGCTGAACAGTTCAATCTTGGATGTCAAAAAGTCAAACAGCTCCTTCTTATTGCTTGGATCACGGAGAAAATCCATCCAATTTCCGGGCAGCTTTGTCAGGCCTGACACTTTTCTGCGAACACCTTGCCCTCTCTTTTCGCGGGTGGACTCCTTCAAACTGTCTGGGATGTATGTGTCCCATACAACATCCAGCCGCTTTGTATTATGTAGCTGCTTCTGTAAGTAAGGGATGAAAACCTCATCTGCATAGGTATCAAATGTGGTCACTCTCACAGGGGGCAGGCAGTGGACAATGACTGCTCCATCAAGGACTTTGCAGTCATAGGTTGAGGGTGGCACTGGTTGCCCTGGGTGCTCAATACATTGCAGCAGGTCAGATTTGGTGCCGGTCAGATGAAGTTTCAAGGGACGTCTTAATGGTTCAGCAGTGTCCTTCTGGCAAATGATACAGCGATCCCAGTTCAGTTCCATGTTGAGGCCTCACAAACTGTCACTGCCAAAATATTGGAACCAATTAATCTTGATAGTGCAACAAACTGAGCTTTTACTATGGTCTGTTTAATAACATACATTGTTTATGTAGTATTATATGATTTACCTGAGTTGTGTTCACTTTTGATTGCAGCTCTGCATTATAATCATGCTGAGATATGGCTCTCTGGTAGAGTCCAGTTTCATGTTGTGAACTCACAAACTGTCACACAAATAATGGAACAAATTGATCAAGGTAATGCAATTAAATTAGTGTTTGCTGTTTTGCAACATACAGCTTATTGTTAATGAATTGCTATTGTATTTACCTGAATTAGAACTTGTTTTGTTTCAGCCCTGTGTGAGGCTCTAGGCTGCGTTATAAGCATGCTGAGTTATAGCTTTCTGGCAGAGTTCAGAATCATGTTGAGGTTTCACTGTCCCAGAAACAATGGAACAAATTAAAAGCCATTCTGGCAAAAGCCTTCTACTTCAAATAAATATATCAAAACTAGATTTAAGTAAATAACTTTTAAGGTGGATACACAACAACTATTCCAGATTGCACCAGCTAACATTTTTGACAAGCCCTAGCTAGTTGCTAGCTGAAAAACAGACCTCTGTGCTAGCATTAGCTGTTTAATGGAGATAACTTAGCTAATCATCTTTACTTCCATATGCTCATTTAGCAACATACAGCACATTTTCATTGATTACTATTATGATTTTACCTGAATTTCACTTGTTTGGTTGCAGCTCTGTGTGAGACTGTGTTGCATTGAGACAATGCTGATATGTGATGAGTTATGGAGGGAAACTTATTTTGACAGTTGAGCTTATTTTGTGTAGAGCCATCTGGTGGTCTGAATGTATAGTGACACAGTATTTGTATATTTGAACAACTTGATGCTAAAATCTAAAACAAAAATTAAAGAGATAACACTCTCCATGATGAACAGGGCATTTTTCTCACTTTTTTTGAATTTCCGCCTATTGTGTGCAGGGCTATATGGAAGATGTACAGGCACCAGGTGTCTTTGTACTCCATTTTACACATCATTAGGGGGGGGGGGTTAATAATCAGGGGACAATTAAAAATCAGTTTCAACTTCTTTTGTGTGCAATAAATAACAATTTATCATCAATGTCCTCTTTATGACTCAGAAAAAAAAATTTTTTTGAATACAAGAACAACTTTTGTGTTCTGTATGGGTATTTTCAATATTTTTGTGGGGCTCCTACCCTAAAATCCTTTAGTTGGTCCTAGAGAAGCCTCATGCAAAATTTGGTGCTTTTATCCGCTCCGTAACGGTACGCCCTAATATGTGCGCTAACCCTCTGGACTATACTGAGAACAGCACTATCCGAGGCAGTGGAGTTAACTTGATCGGTGTTAGCCATCGTGTTAGCACCCTTAACATGTGTAGTAGGCATGGTGAATAGTCATAATGTGGTACTCAAAAAGACATAGTTGTAAAAAAAAAAAAGTACTGCCAGAGTGCCACAACGATTATTTGTTCCGAACTGAACAAAATGGGCGATGTAAATAAAAAAGCATCGTTGTTTTGTTGAATTATTGAACAATTGACAGGGAGCTCTAAAATCTTCCGGCTACCCTACCTACCTATTATATTGTGTTGTTTTATCTTGACTATGTGCATTATTTGATCCTGTTGTATAAGGCACCTTGTAACGTTGTTTAGAAAGGTGTGATATAAATAAAGTTTATTATTATTACCCACTCATCATGCCACCGATGAGCTTAGTTTTTAGGGTGAACTCTATTCTTACATTGATCCTAGACTTGGGATTTGGTGATGCTATGCTGTTTCAATCCGATAGTGTTGCAATTTTCTTATTTCTTGCTTCTAAATGACATCTGAAGGTAAGATGTACTTTATTAATCCCCATGGAGAAATTCGTCCTCTGCATTTAACCCATGGGTGGCACGGTGGCCCAGTGGTTAGCATTGTCGCCTCACAGCAAGAAGGTTCTGGCCTCAAACCCCTGGGGTAGTCCAACCTTGGGGGTCATCCCAGGTTTTCCTGTGTGTGGAGTTTGCATGTTCTCCCCGTGTCTGTGGTGGGTTTTCTCTGGGTGCTCCGGTTTCCCCCACCATCAAAGAAAGACATGCATGTTAGGGTTAATACTGTCTGTGCCCCTGACAGAGGCATGGCAAGACGAACGGGAGTTGGTCCCTGGGCACTGCATGACGGCTGGCCACAGCTCCTAGCTACAGAACCAGGATGGGCTAAATGCAGAGCATTATTTCCCCACGGGAATTAATAAAGTATGTCAAAATCACAACGTACACAGTGGAAGCAGTGGGCAGCCATGTAGCAAGGAGCAGTGGGCAGCCGCCGTGCAGCTTCTTGGGACCAACTTCAGTTCTAAAACTTAAAATTATATAAACATTATGTAAAACAAGTGATGCTATTGGGATCTTTGGTTGTTAAAACAAGAAGCAATTACATACAGCATTAAATTATGGGATGTAAAATAAAATTAAAGGTATGAAAATACAATAAACAACAGAACTTATTTTTCTAACGCTATACAAATGAAAAGTATTATATTATATTATTGCTATCTCAAATTAATGTTGAGCATCTTGACATATTTTTCAGGACTACCGTGCCAGCGCAGGAGGGGTCTCTGCTGCTAACAGCCACACTCGTGATAACAGTGATTCTGATGAACAGCTAGGCCCTAAACGCCGCACTCCCCTCACAGCTGACATGGGCAGAGGCAAGCGGCCACTCTGGCAGGATGATCTTGGGGTGCTGGGATCTGCAGAGGGCACTCGCAGCTTAAGGCGACGACGCAAGGTCAAACGTATGGCTGTCGACACCCCCCTGGAGCCGGTCAACCCTTCCTCCACCATGCTGGGTCCCCCACCGGTTCCCAAAGCCCATTCAGGGTACAGACTGTCTGGGGTTGGTACAGCTGAAGGCAGGGGTGCCAGGGAGCTTTGCGGAGTTGGACCGTTAGGGCCAGGAGGAAAGAGCAGGGTAAAGAAGAGGAAACTGGCTGCCAACAAACTGGGTGCAGAGGCTGCAGATGAAGGGGTTGTGGTGGAGAGTGAAGACCCCATCTCTGCTCAATTGGGAGGGTCAAAGGACAAGATGGAGTTGGAGGAGCAGAAGGGCTCAGATGAGGATATGAGTGACAGGTGGTTAGTGTTTTGACCCAGATTTCTTTACCCCAATCCCTAAAATTTCTTACTGCACTGTTCTACTTTGTGTGTTTGTCTGTGTATGGGGTGGGGGGGTATGTGCTTGTGTGTGTTTTAGAGAAAGTGAGATGGTGATAGCACATCGCAAAGGTAAAAATGTGCAGTTATTTGCTTCTACTTAATTTGGTGTTGTAAAAGTGTCCTTACTCTCCTTTCCTTTTTTTTTCTCTCTCTTTGTCAGTGAGACCAGCAGTGTGAGTAATAGCAGTGATGGAGGCCTCTACACCAATGATGAGGGCAGACAAGGTACCCAGTTAATAATTTATCAGATCTGTGCAACCACCATGCACAGATGCTTCGTGGGACTGTTATCAAATTTAAAAGAAAAGGGCATGTTGGCATTAAAAAAGGCTGTTTTTCTTTTGCAGTCCCTGAGATTATACTCATTTCATTAGGATTTTTAAGATGCAATTCATAATATTATGAGATTACATATGTCCACATTTGGCTAAAAGTGGCAGTTATATATCTAGTGTGATTATTTAATTCTGTGCTTGCAATTTTTTTCTTCGGCGGCATCTTGGCTGGATCGCATCTAGACAGTGAAGAAATCATAGCATGGCGGTTGAATGTGCCTCTTTAACCCCCACTTTGTCAACATTAACCACTGTTGTAAAACTCTGGAGATGCAAAACGGCACTGTGTACGTGTATGTCATATTAAATATGCCTTGCTATTTGTCCATTCCTCTGCTGGCCCAGGACAGTGTCTTTCAAAGGATTCATTTGTATATATTGCTGGGACTTGGGGGTTATCTGCATTTTCAGTTTTTTTTATTATTATTATTTATAAACCATCTTAGACATCCTTTTGTACACATTCACTTATTTTTGACACATTGTTTGTGTTCATGATAATTCAAGTAAAAAAGAATTGTAACTGTCAAGGTGAGTTTTATTCCATGTGATATTGGGCTGCTTTTCAACTTTGCCCATATCAGCCTCTTTGTGTCATCAGCCAAGGCTGACATTCATAAAAATGTTTCTGGGGCTGATCATCAGTGACCTTTACACTATCGATCTGTAATCTTTCCCTCCTGACTAGGTGATGATGAGCAGAGTGACTGGTTCTATGAGGGTGAACCAGGCTCTGGTCCAGCGCCCGGGGGTGCATGTGGAGTAGCTGGGGTGGTTCCCTGGTGGGAGAGGGAGACAGGCTCTGAGGAGCTGGACCTAGTGGATCCTGTCTTCAACAGTATCCTGACTGGATCTTTCCCCCTCATGAGCCCCAGGGCACAGAGAGGTAGGCAGCATGCATTCTGAAGGGGGTCTGAAAGGAAGGGTATTTACTTTGAGTAGGAGTTTATGGACTCAAGGTAAATAGTCGGGTAATGTGAGGACTCTTTCTTTGTGAAGGCAGTTAAAAAATACGTTTTAGGGAGATGGTTTTGTATTAATGAATCTCACAGGTGGAAGATGACACAAACTTCTTTTTAGGCAGACTTTAGAGCCCTATAAAGCCCAAAACACCATCAACTACCTCCATAGTCAAATGTTGTTGTAATATCAGTCATGACTGTTAGGGGGAGCACTGCACTCACACACACACACACACACACACACACACACACACACACACACACACACACACACACACACACACACACACACACACACACACACACAGATATAATGGCGCTGATGTTGAATGGCTGTACTGTCATTGTGCAGTCATTGTGGGTCCCAACTACATCTGTATGTCAGGTACTGATTCCAATACGGTCTGACAAATCTCTCCTTGACGCATATCTTAGATGATTAGATAGAGAACGATAATCAAGTGTAGCCACAAATTTTAATACAAGGACCACAATATTAGCTGGGCATAAATCTTTTTTTGCTGACCTTAATTATTTTAATTCTATGTAAAGCATTACTCCAGGAGGAACCATCTGTCGTACTTTAATGTAGATCAAATGTATTCAGTCATTTCCAGCTATAAGATTGGAGTGCTTAACTCAGTCAAGTTGAGGTTAATTGGTAAATAACTCACGGCTGTGTTGATCAGGGTTCCAGGCCAGGCTCAGTCGCATCCACGGAAACCGGCCGTCCTCTGAGGGGGTACTGCAGGGGAGCTCTGCCCAGGGTTTCAATGACAGACTGGCAAGACAAGCCCAGGACTCCGAGTATGTGACTCACAAACTACCGTACACGCCTAGACTCCACTCTTTATTTAGCGTAGAGCTTTTTTTTTTTTCCTTTGTTGGAGTGGAACTATTGTGTTTCTTTCCTTGTTAATCTCAGTTTCCAGAATGGATAATTCATCTCTGTAAAAATTTGTTGATGCTTAATATTAGTCATCTCTTTTTTTTTTTCTATGGAAGGGAATTAGGTTGAATTTAGATTATTTTTAAATCACATTGTGCCTTTTAAATACATTTCCTGCTATTGTGCCCTGTCTCTGTTCAATTAGTGTTTGGGAAGTCTTGGTAAATGCTTGTACGCGCGAGCATGCACACACACACACACACACTCCTTGAAACGTTTTGAAATCTCTTATCTGAATATTCAATACAACCGGAGTTAGTAAGCAAGTGGTGATTAATTTTAATCTGTCCTCTTTTTTTGGGATGCTGTTTGTTGGTGTGAGTACGTGGCCTAAACTATATGGTTTTATTTCCAACAGACCGTGGTTTAGCCCAGGCTCTAGGAGAGAGCACGGGCAGGTAAGTCACACCTCTTTTGTCCTGTTTCCAACCTCATCCATATGATAAGAGATAGTGTCAGTCATGTACTGTAGATTTCCCTCTTACAGATGAGGGCCAAATGTAGTCTGTAGCTCTTATTAAACGTCATACTTCTGCATTGTGTTAATTCTTGGAACAAAGTAATTGTTCCTGCTCAGTTGTGAATCAACTATTCTCGATCTCACACTCTCCCTTTTTCTGCCCTTCTAGTTGCATCGGGACTCAAGGACAGACAGAGGACACAGGAGAAGTTGCTCAGTAAAGACAGCCAGCAGGTGAGAACAACAATTAACTGTTTAAAAAAAAATAAATAATTTTTTTTGGACACTATTCACCAGTCTGAGCAATCATCTTTACTTCCTCAAACATTCACGTCTGCTCAAACACCTCACTGAGCGTAACAGAGAGCAGCCTTGAAGCAACGTATGATCGATAATGCTAGATTAGTGAAAATATATGCTAAAGCAAAGGTAAATAGTCAATGTTGAGGAAACTACAAAAGAAAAATTGAAGTTATCCTGAACGTGTTTACCAGGTTGCTGTGACATTGAAGCTATAATAGCGTAGCTTGTCATGTATTGTACATAGATAGCAACATTAACTAGAGGGAGCAGGACTAGGGAGAAATTTTGCAAATGTTAAATTGAAATAAGAAGAAAGTTATTGATTGTTATTTGTCTCTCATTGTTGTCCTATTGATGGACTAACTCCTCATTGGGAGAAGCAAATAAGATTTAAAGCTAATACAGAGGTAGGTTAGGATAGTTGTAATAATTCACTTTTTCCTCTGATCCCGGGCTGGTTTTACAGACAGACCAGTGGTCATCTAGGCTCTCTATGTACGGGAGATGTCAAGCGGAGGCGCAAAGCAGCCCCCCTCGGCTCCACCGCCCCCACAGGTATCGGTCACACACAGTGCAACCTAGAGCACCATCTGCCACATTTTACCAACCACTCCTCTTCCTTTCCCTTTTTCATCTCCTCTCCTGTCTTCGATATATGCATGGGTTCATCACAGTAAATCAAGCAACCTCCTCTCCTTGCCTACGGTCTCTGTCTCCCATACTGATGTCAAGGCATTGAATGGGAGGAGTCAAGAAGGAGGGTTTGATTCCAAAATAAAAAATAAAATAAAAAGTTTGGTGGAGGAAGGCATCCCTTTTCCCATCATTCTCGTTGTCTCCTCCGTCTGTCTTCCACTATTAAAGCCCGCTTTAGAGCTTAATGCACCTCCTACTAAGCAACATTGGACAGCAGTCAAATGACTAGCCTTGCCGTCAAAGCAGAGATACTGGATCACCTCTCTTGTTTGCATATAGTTAACCCCACCCCTAACCCCTTCTCTTCTCTCAACCCCGGGGCCATTGCTGTGTTGAATTGGGAGGTGGAAAAACCTCATACCTAGTGCTGTGGACATAGATAAAGGATTGAAAGAAGTCATGGGTGAACCTCTAGGAACTCGACATGGACTTCCACAAAGAGGGCTTAAACCATTATATTTACCTCTGTGGAATGGAGAGGTCAGCCATGGAGAAGAAGGTGACCTGTTCCTCACTGCCTGTACATTGAAAAGTAGGAGTGCCAACTGACCTCTATTGTTTCGCGTGAGTGTTCTTCCAATGGGTCTGTGCTACATACACAAACTTTATTTTTGGCCACAATTACAACCGAGGGGAGAGAGTGTTTTCAGTTCAAGTCCGGTGATAAGCTCCCTGGATTCCTTCAAGTGTAACATGTTGCACTGCACTTTGTGCCTTATAATTAAACCCCAAGCCTTAGTGAAGATCATCTGAAGACTATGTTAATCCCCTCAACCTTTTTTCTCCTCCTCTCTCACTCTCTCAACCAAGGTACAGCAGGTAAGTTGGTTGTTTTGTGAGGCGGTCTTAAAAATCAAAAGATGTCTATTTAATCATGTCAAGAATGAGAACTGAATGTTTGCTTAACACTGATGTAATATGCCAGGCTGTTGTTATCACTCCTTTTATTGTGGGTATATTTGTCTTTATAAAACATGGATACAATAATATGCTAATAAACACACACGTATAAGCTATTACAATGTCCTGACTCTGTGCAATGTATTACTTTTGTAATTCTTTTTATTTATTTGTTTATTTATTTGCAGGGGTGGTGGGCGAGAATGCATCTCCCCTTCCTGAAACAAATATGGGGAACCGCATGCTGCAGAGCATGGGCTGGAGCCCCGGTATGGGCCTTGGCCCAGAGGGCAGGGGCATTACTGAGCCCATCCGGGCCACACAGAGACCCAAGGGTGCAGGTCTAGGCTTCAATTGACCACCAAGATGTTAGGAGCCCAAACCCTAAGTTCAAATCTGGACAAGAGTTGCTGAAAAGAGACACTGCTCCGGACAATGAACAGGGTTGCCTAGTATCCTGGCCTTTTGAGTCATTTGAATGGAAGGAGTGAGACGACTTTTCTGCCACAAGAACAAGGTGAAGTTAAGGCATCTACTAGAACAGGAGAAACTTCCCCATATTGGGGAGCCAATGAGAGGCTTGAATACACCTCCGCAGCCCACTCATCCTATACTTTTAAACAGCTTCAGTAGGCAAAATTGAAATAGAGAAAAAGACTCCTTGTAAACATTGCCTCTCGCAAGAGCCTTTTGTTTTGTGAAGAATAAATGAAATTCATACTTCAATGTGAGGCTGTTAAACTGCGTTCCACCTCAGACTTTTTTTTACCTCTAGACGCCAGTGCGTCAGCCAAGAGAGAAGGGGTAATTTTGAAGATGGCAACATACCGGGAGCTGCATTTGAGGCAGAGTACGCTGATAATATGATTTCTCTCATTTTGTGGCATTGGTTGGAGACTTAAAGATGAATGGTTATGTCTGATATTGCACAGGAATGTTGGTTAAAACGATTTTAATTGGCTACACCTCACTCAAGATGCAGTTCTAGGGCTTTTTTTTCCTGTTTAAATTGTTTTCGCTCAATGAATTTGAAGTACACTGTTATGTATGGATGTGTGTTGGGATATCTGGAGCCATTTTGATGTTTTTTTTCTGGAGGAAAAACTCGTGGTCATTAACACTGCAGAATGTTTTTATTTATTCAAAAAGAAAAAAGGAAAAACAGCTCAAAACCCAGTTTCCCATTTATGTAGTACCTGTATGCATGTGCAGCTGTGGCTTTATCAGAACTCCACTGTTGTTAATGCTATAAAGCAACGTTGAGCATGTGAGGTACGGCCTTGCCAGCATTTTGCTTTACTGTCCTATTTTATCAAGTGTCAGTTTAAGGCAGACTGTAGTATATACATTACATCATACTCAGTAATTTTACAAATAAGAAATTAACAGTCTAACAAGTATGAAAAGTATTACTGTTAAGCCCTAATACACATATTGTTAATTCAGTTGTAGACCCGGTTTCCTTATTGTGTCAATTAACTCTACATTGTGACATGACCTAGTTTGCATGGTATCGGTCATTTGCGAAGATCATATTTACAACAGACAAAAGCTTTTTAATGGAATTGCAGAAACTAGGACTGGAAAATTCTCGAGAATTTTCTGATAGAAAATGTATAAGAACCCTGGTATTGGTGAGACTGTCACAGTTGGGGATTTTTATCTTCCATGTGGGCCAAATTGGATTTATAAAATATTCACGTTTTATTGATGTGGCACCAGGTAAACCCTGCACTAAGTTATGGTGATAAGGCATTTACGACTGTCAGGTGATTTTGCCAGTAACAAAAGTAACAAAATATAGACTTTATGACCTGTCAATTGTCTTATGACAAACCCTGGTACATCAAGTAGACTGAATTCAAGATTCATTTTGGAAATGCAAAACCAGTCACTATTTTATTTTTTTACAGCATGTAGCCATTATCATAAATAATGCCATTTTGTTCAGCTCATGCTTGCCAACTTTAAAAAGAAGCCCTTAAAATCATGATAATTCCTTAATTTCATGGGCAGAGCCACGCAAATTCAAGTTGTCCGATACACTATATGGACAAAAGTATCGGGACACACCTCTTAATCATTGAACTCAGGTGTTTCATTCAGACCCATTGCCACAGGTGTATAAAATCAAGCAGCTAGCCATGCGGTCAGCATTTACAAACATTTGTGAAAGAATGGGTCGTTCTGAAGAGCTCAGTGAATTCAAGCGTGGTACTGTCATAGGATGCCACCTTTGCAATAAGTCAGTTCTTGAAATGTTTTCCCTGCTAGATATTCCACAGTCAACTGTAAGTGGTATTATTGAAAAGTGGAAGCGTTTAGGAACAACAGGAACTCAGCCACAAAGTGGCAGACCACGTAAAATAACAGCGGGGTCAACGAGTGCTGAGGCGCATAGTGCGTAAAAGTCGCCAACGCTCTGTTGACTCAATAACTGCAGAGTTCCAGACTTCCTCTGGCATTAACATCGGCACAAAAACTGTGTGCCGGGAGCTTCATGGAATGGGTTTCCATGGCCGAGCAGCTGCATGCAAGCCTTACATCACCAAGCACAATGCCAAGCATCGAATGGAGTGGTGTAAAGCACGCTGCCACTGGACTCTGGAGCAGTGGAAACATGTTCTGTGGAGTGACGAATCACGCTTCTCTGTCTGGCAGTCTGATGGACGAGTCTGGGTTTGGCGGATGCCAGGATAACGTTACCTGCCTGACTGCATTGTGCCAACTGTAAAGTTTGGTGGAGGAGGGATAATGGTAAGGGGTTGTTTTTCAGGGGTTGGGCTAGGCCCCTTAGTTCCAGTGGAGGGAACTGTTAATGCTTCAGCATACCAAGACATTTTGGACATCTCTATGCTTCCGACTTTGTGCAAACAGTTCGGGGAGGGCCCTTTTCTGTTCCAGCATAACTGTGCCCCCGTGCACAAAGCAAGGTCCATTAAGACATGATTGGGTGAGTTTGGTGTGGAAGAACTTGACTGGCCTGCACAGAGCCCTGACCTCAACCCCATCGAACACCTTTGAGATGAACTAGAATGGAGATTGCGAGCCAGGTCTTCCCGTCCAACATCAGTGCCTGACCTCACAAATGCTCTTCTGGATGGGCAAAACTTACCACAGATACACTCCAAAATCTTGTGGAAAGCCTTCCCAGAAGAGTGGAAGCTGTTATAGCTGCAAAGGGGGGACCAACTCCATGTTAATGCCTATAGACTTAGAATGAGATGTCATAAAAGCTGTAGGTGTGATGGCCGGGTGTCCCAATACTTTTGTATATATAGTGTATTTACACCAGCAAATCATGGGTCACTGTTATAGGGAGTATGAAAGCTAAATTTAAAGTTTGCTCTAACAAGAAACAATAAAGGAAATTTATGACTCATTACTTTATAACAAACTGGGAGAACTTCACCAGTTGTTCTTTTTACTAGGCTTACACACATACATACACCTGTACATGTATACACACGTGCTTTGAGAACACCCTTATTCCACTATTGCCTATGAACGCTATTGCCTCTACATCTGAGCGGCTGTGAAATCAACACATGCATCGCATCCACATGCTGACTCAACATGGCAGAAATGTGATGCCTCCTCACCCTCCCTCCTACCTCTGTCTGTCTCTCTCTCTCGGCCCCTCTGCAAAAGGCTGCAACAGAGATCCCTCCTCTGTATCTATGGGAAAACTGGTGGTGGTGAGCCGTGTTGTCCTCTCTGCTCCCCTTTTACTACCCACCTTTCTGTTTTTCCCCTGCATGTAAAAGGGAGGCTGTTTCCTCCACCCTGCCTACCCTCAATTCACACACAAACACACACACACACACCCCACCTCATTCTCTCCCACTTTCAGTCTGACACACTCTAAAGACCCCCCTCCCTCCCGCAAGAAGCAAGCTATAGGCGGACAGGTAGGCAGGTAAAATCCAGCACTGGACTGGAGTGAGACGCTGATAGGAGGAAGGGAGTGTGTGTGTGTGTGTGTATGTGTGTGTGTGTATGTGTGTGTGTATGTGTGTGTGCGCGCGCGCTGCTGCATCGCTGAGCTGCACAGAGACTGGAGGCGAGGAGAGCCGGAGCGTTTGTCCTTGAGACTGACTTGAGTGACTGCAGCTGTAGCGGGAACGGAGCAGCCAGCGGAGGAGTCCCCGACGGTCAGTACAGTCTGTAGTGTGTTGGCGGTGCGACGGGGTAATAAGGGATGCCGTTACACAGCCGTTATAGATCCGATATTGTTTCGCCTCGCCGTGGAAAGTGTGCACTCTCACTGTTGATGCGCTGCGGTGTGTGGTTAGAGTAGGGTTGTGCGTGTGTGTGTGTCTGTGTGTGTGTGGTGTGTGTGTGTGTGTGGGGGGGGGGGGATTTACATAGTATTAGACGGCTGCGTTTTGGGTGTCAACATCTGTGTTATCTGTTTCTGACCAGGTGGCGTCGGTCTACGCTCCTCCCAGGTGAACGAACGCACGTCTCCCGGGCTTTTATTGGCCAGCCTCTGCTGGCTGTACTTGTACTTAGGGTTATGGGACTTTGCGGGACTTCGGCGACTGCCATCTGTCTGAAGTGGTATCCGCTCGATTTCTGGTGTTTATAGTTGGCCCTTCATGAGCATGCTCTCTCTCTCTCGCTCGCTCGCTCTCTCTCTCTCTCTCTCTCTCTCTCTCTCTCTCTCTCTCTCTCTCTCTCTCTCTCTCTCTCTCTCTCTGGTTCTGGTTCTGGTGACAAATCGATAGTTATACATCTATAATTGGAAGGCATCATTTATGGCGTCCCTCCAATCGCGAGTCATTATCGTGTGTAATCTTGCAGAAAATTACATTTTGACTGGTGTACCTTGGCGTGGCAAGGATTCACTGGACTGTGCTACCTTGGCTAACACACCGAGGTAGTACGACCTGGGACCTGCTGATGTCTCTCTCTCTCTCTCTCTCTCTCTCTCTCTCTCTCTCTCTCTCTCTCTCTCTCTCTCTCTCTCTCTCTCTCTCTCTCTCTCTCTCTCCCTCTCCCTCTGTGTGCGTGCGTACGCGCGGGGAGGGCTCTTCATCAACGTTAGATGCATTGAGGTTGGGGAGTCACACCATATCAGAGATCCCAGAACTCCCAGTAGCATCCTTGGGTATGGCCCCTGACGTCTTTATGGACGGATGATGAAGAAGGGAAGTTGTAAGAGGGAGACCTACCAAAGGAGACGTGAAAACGAAGGGAGGAGAGAACAATTGAGAAGGAAATTGAGAAAGATGCAGTGAAAGAGGAGGTATACAATAACACAGAGGGAAAGGGGTGGAAGTTTAGCTCCAATGAGACAAAGTGACAACTCTTGCAAGCCAGAAGTGAGATGAGACAGGCTCACCTGTTGAGCATTTGAGTGTGTTAGGCCCAGGTAATATCTTTAAAAGAAAGAAAGGAAGAAAGCGCAAGAAAGAAAAGAGAGATGGGTAGACACAGGGATGCACAATGATATCGGCACGTCATCAGTATTGGCCGAAAAAGGCTTTAAAATTAAATATCGGCATTGGCCTGAAATAAACCTGTCTGCCGATATGACACGCCGATAAGATGACGCTGTGCACGCGACGCAAACCCCAGCGCGAGGGTGCGTGCACTGTACGCGTCAAAAGTGACGACATCATGTCTCGAGCGGGAGAGAGGATGCGGCAAGTATGTCTGCGGAGCGGAGGTTTCCGAAACGGGCAGCAAAGTTGCTATTTGCAATGATTGACCAGCGTCCCGGCATCGGCCATGGGAGGAGGAGCCAAATTTCATTCCTTCAACACGACAAAATTAATTGGTCATCTTAAAAGCCGCCATCCCGATCATTACGACCATTTTGTGAACAACAAAGAGAAACAGGCGCCAGAGAAATAGAGACAATGTTCTCTGCAATCATGTGGCGAAGAAAATATGTGCATATATCGCTATCGGCATCCGGTCAAAATGAACTGGAAAATATCGGCATATCAGATATCGGCAAAAATCCAATATCGTGCATTGCTAGATCCCAAGACATTTAACGAAAGTAAGAAGGTAAATATTTTAAGGGGTAGAGCCATTTAAGTTTGAGCGGATAAGACAGTTCAGTTGTTTTTTCTTATACCCAAGTGTGTCTGTGTGTCTGTGTTGATTTATTTATTGCGGACGTGCTGACAGTGAGCCAGAGGGCTAAATTTGCCACCTGTGGAGATAAAAGCGGTATGATGAAATATTTTCTTCCCATTTGTGTGTGTGTGTGTGTGTGTGTGTGTGTAGGGGGGTGTGCTTGTGCGCGCACACAGTAGTTCCTGACATCAGCAGTGAGTTGTGAGAGACACTTAAAAGGCCTGCTGACTCCTTGGATTCAATGTTTGATAGGCCCGCACCAGTAGCTGCTCACCTGAGATAGGCCTGGGAACTAGTTCTGTGTGTGTGTGTGTGTGTGTGTGTGTGTGTGTGTGTGTGTGTGTGTGTGTGTGTGTGTGTGTGTGTGTGCGCGCGCGCATGCATGTGCATGCATGTGTGAGTGTGTGTGCATTGTACTGACCAGCTATAACTTTTCAAAAGGCATGCCTGTGTGGAAATCACGTCTTTTTCTACTTCTGCTAATTCCTCTTCTTGTCACTCTTTCTTACCAGAAAAGAGATGGATTTTGCATGTGTGTGTGTGTGTGTGTGTGTGTGTGTGTGTGTGTGTGTGTGTGTGTGTGTGTGTGTGTGTGTGTGTGTGTGTGTGTGTGTGTGTGTGTGTGTATGCGTTTTTGTCACCACTTGGAGACCTTTTCCGGTATAAACACCAACCTAGGACCAAAGCCCCTAATGAAGCAAAAATGTCATTCCTGGCGTCCTGGTTAAGGTTAGGGGTAAGGTGTGAACTAAGGTTAGGGCAAGGCATGAATTACTTATGGTTAAGCTTAGGGTTAAGGTTTGGGTTAGGCTGTCTGCAATGAATGGAAGTCAACGCAATGTCCTAATAAGGATACCTGTGTAAAATGTGTGTGTGTGTGGGGGGGGGGGGGTGGGGGGCAGTACTATGGGGAGGGGGGGGGTTGTAATATCAGAAACAGAGTTGGCGACCAGAAGCTGACCAGTTAATCCAATACTGCTGGTTGAGAAGGTGTGGGGGATGTGCTTTGGTAATCCACCTTATGTTGTTAGGAGAGACTTGTTACGTAATCACCCAGCAGTACAGATGGGCACCTGCCAGAGGGAAACACAGTTTTATGGGATCGCTTTTAGCATGCTGTATAATGGGAGTTGGGGTTTAGGAAAAGAAATGGAGATCTTAGTGAGTGGTAAATTAATTTCACAACACTTCTCTGAATAATCAGTCCATTTTCAACTTGTGGTTAATGTTGAGATAACCCTGTTTTCCGTGCTGTCAGGGTCCAGCGACTGGACGTTGGCATAAAATGGTTTAAACGGTAAATGGCAAATGGACTACATTTATATAGCGCTTTTCTAGTCTGCCGACCATTCAACATTCTTCCACTAGGGGGCAGTACAGCTAAATTAATTAGACTATGTTTACCTGCGTGTGCTGCAAATGAATATACCCTCTCCACCCCGTAAATTGCATTACCATTTCCACTGATATGACATTGCAGATATCCTAAATCTCTTATTTTCCCCCCCAATAACAATAATAATCAATATCGATTCTTCTTCTCTGTTTTTAAAGGACAGTAACAAATCCTGTCCATCTAAATGCCCTGCTATGTGCCGGTGTATATATTTTCCAAACAGTGACTCACTTCCTTGCCTTGTGCACAGTGGGACCACGGAACGCAGAGATAAGTGAAAACCATTTGAAAACCATTGACCCCGCTGAAGATACCAGTAGGTCCCAGTAGCACTAAGTGACATTTCTATGGTTCGGTTTCCGTATGGTTGTCCCAGTGGCTTTCTAAGGTTTCCATGCACCCATCAGCTCAGGAGAGACATTGATAGTGCTTGCACAGTTGCCCCTCGTTGTGTGTGTGTGTGTGTGTGTGACCTGTGATCTCTATATAGCACTTGATCAATAAATGGAAACCGATCTCTTCCGAGAGCTCATCTATTAGTTAATTTGTCATTCTATATATTTCCCTCGTATCCATTTCTCTGACAACATCAAACCACAGACCACGCTGCATTCAGAGGGGACGGTCAACCTAGTTTAAGTGTTTGTGATAACGTTAGGGGCCTCATTACCCCAAGTTTCAACGTCACCTTTTTTCTCTTTCTTTCCCTCTTTCTCTTTTTCGTCTTGTCTCTTTCTTCCATTTCCCCCTCCTTTCTTCTTGAATGACACTTTCCCCCGTTTTGTCAGGCTTGTATCTACTATGTCCGGCTTGGCGAGACAATGGTGTTTTGCATGCACACAGTGTCAGTAGACTTTCCCTCTTTGTCTCAGTAATTGATGGATGACTGTGAGTCAGGCATAAACTAAGCAGATTACACTTCTAACGTCTGAGGGCTGATGTCAATGTATTGGCTGGAGGTCTGAGAACTCTGTGTGTGTGTGTGTGTGTGTGTGTGTGTGTGTGTGTGTGTGTGTGTGTGTGTGTGTGCGTGCGTGTGAGAGAGAACGAGAGAGAGGAGACGAGAGAGAGAGAGAGAGAGAGAGAGAGAGAGAGAGAGAAGAGGAGAGAGAGAGAGAGAGAGAGAGAGAGAGAGAGAGAGAGAGGGGGGAGGGAGGAGAGAGAGAGAGAGAGAGAGAGAGAGGGAGGGAGAGAGAGAGAGAGAGATGCGCACACACATCTTTGTAAGGGGCTGGAGTTGCAGAATGACTGTCCAGTTTGGAAGTCGGTCCGACAGCTGTCCTCGAGGGTAAAATGTGGTGGGTATGGATTTAGGAGGAAGGACAAGGGGGTGGAAATTGGCGTGTGTGTGTGTGTGTGTGTGTGTGTGTGTGTGTGTGTGTGTGTGTGTGTGTGTGTGTGTGTGTGTGTGAGTGTGTGTGTGTGCTTGTTTTTCTATCCCAATGGGGACGTTGGTCCCCACTGGGATAGAAAAACCTGAAACCCTTGTGGGACATTTTGTGTGTCCCCATGAAGAAAAGGGCCTACTTTAGGGTTAGAACTTGATTTAAGGATTAAGGTTATAATTAGGATTAGTTTAAGGTTAGGGTAAGGTTAAGGTTAAGCATGTAGTTATAATGGTTAGGGTTAAGGGTTAGGGAATGAATGTAGTCAATGGAGGGGTCCCCACAAGTATAGAGAAACAAACGTAAAATGTGGTCGGTATGGATTTGGGAGGAAGACAAGGGGGTGAAATTGGCGCGCATATCTGTGCGAGGGCTATACTTGTATTTCACTGTCTCCAATTCAGGGGGAACCTAAAGCATTTCCTCTGTATCTCTGAATCCTTGCTTTGTTTCAAGTCACTCTGGTTCATATGTTGAACCTTGGTCGTACGTTCTGCTCAACCTACGTAAAATATCTTCCATACATAAAACCTTAAGCATGTGCATCACCTTATTTTATTTATTTTTATCATGCAATGCTACATTTTTATCCATCAATTTGCGTTAGATGATTTTTAAAGGAATCCACAAACGTCACGAATGCTTGACAATCAGTTCATAGCGAATACGTCTGGCAGTCAACAGGACTGCAAACTGCTTTTCTTTCCATATTTGCAACAGCTTAGTTCCTAGAGTTAAACAAAAAAAAAAAAACTATGGGGCAAAGAGACGTCATGAAACGAAACGAACACAAGCGAGATTATGAACCACCCATGGGTGTTTTGCCCCTTGGAGTGGTCTGCCAGGCGCCACTCGAGCCTGACTCAAGTGTGCCCTGCTATTGTTGGGGTGCCGTCTCAAGACCCCTCACCGGCTGCCAAGTAAAACACCAGCCTTTCTCGGGTATCAGCTCCGGCGATAAAACAAATTAATCTTTGTTTTGATTTCACGACACGGCGGATGAATTAGCGGCGGCGTGAAAAACAGGCATGAAAAAAGAATCCATTGATGGCAGCTGCCAACCTAAAAGCCGCCGCACAGATATGGGCCACTTCACTGTATAATGTCAACATTTGGTTTCCTAAATGGTTTATTGAAGATAATTTCCTCGCGTTTGATATAATTTGCTCGAGGCGCATTAACGTTTGGGGGTAGATTGGATACGACGATAGCGCTCGCTGCAGACATCCAGTCTC
>NC_079225.1:25783132-25793132 GCF_029633865.1 Lampris incognitus
TACACACAGGTGTTTAGTTTAACACGAGCCGTGTTCTGAGATAAGCTGCTGCATTTTTATGCTTACCAGCGATGACCGCGTAGTTGGAAACCGTTTGCTTACTTTCATTCATACATTTTTCCATCAGTTTACACCTCATCCACCGTTTTTAGTTAAACAGATATCATTCGAATTTGGCCCACGGTGAATGTGATCCATAACTGTCACTGTGTGTATGTGTGTGTGTGTGTGAGTGTGTGTATGAGTGAGTGAGAGAGCGAGAGGGACAGAGCGAGACAGTCAGAGAGAGGGAGAGTCAGAGAGAGAAAGAGAGAAAGAAAGAGAGAGAGAAAGAGAGAGAGACCATCGGAGAGCGAGAGAGAGAGAGAGAGGAGAGAGTCCGAGAGAGAGAGAGATACAGTTAGAGAGAGGAGAGAGAGAGAGAGAGAGAGAGAGAGAGAGCAAGACAGTCAGCAAGAGAGAGAGAGCGAGAAAGCAAGAGAGAGAGAGAGAGCAAGACAATCAGCGAGAGAGAGAGAGAGAGAGAGAGAGAGAGAGAGAGAGAGAGAGAGGGAGGAGAGAGAGAGAGAGAGAGAGAGAGAGAGAGAGAGAGAGAGAGAGAGCGAGACAGTCAGAGAGAGGGAGAGTCAGAGAGAGAAAGAGAGAAAGAAAGAGAGAGAGAAAGAGGAGAGAGAGAGAAAGAGAGAGAGACCATTGGAGAGCGAGAGAGAGATAGAGTCCGAGAGAGAGAGAGACAGTTAGAGAGAGAGAGAGAGAGAGAGAGAGAGAGAGAGGAGAGAGAGAGAGAGAGAGAGGAGAGAGAGAGAGAGAGAGAGAGAGAGAGAGAGAGCAAGACATTCAGCGAGAGAGAGAGAGAGAGAGAGAGAGAGAGAGAGCGAGACAGTCAGAGAGAGGGAGAGTCAGAGAGAGAAAGAGAGAGAGAAAGAGAGATGAGAAAGAGAGAGAGACCATTGGAGAGCGAGAGAGAGATAGAGTCCGGAGAGAGAGAGACAGTTAGAGAGAGAGAGAGAGAGAGAGAGAGAGAGAGAGGAGAGAGAGAGAGAGAGAGAGAGAGAGAGAGCAAGACATTCAGCGAGAGAGAGAAGAGAGAGAGAGAGAGAGAGAGAGAGAGAGAGAGAGGAGAGAGAGAGAGGAGAGAGAGAGAGAGAGCGAGACAGTCAGAGAGAGGGAGAGTCAGAGAGAGCAAGACAGTCAGAGAGAGGGAGAGTCAGAGAGAGAAAGAGAAAGAGAGAGAGAGAGAAAGAGAGAGAGACCATCGGAGAGCGAGAGAGAGACAGAGTCCGAGGAGAGACAGAGAGAGAGAGAGAGCAACACAGTCAGCAAGAGAGAGAGAGAGAGACAGAGACAGACAGACAAAACAGAAATTCAGAGACAGAAAAATGTTAAAGTGCAGAGAGAGATGGGGACAGGAGAATCTGTTTCTATGCTCTGGAATGGGAGCATAAGGGTGCTGGTGATTTCTGGCTTGGCTATTTTCCCTAGGTTTGCCTAAACAATCTCCTCCTCAGTAAACAGAGCAGCATTATAGACCTCGGCTTTGCATATGTGGGAAAGCTCAAACGGCTGGTTTGGACAGAGCATGCATGGATGGAGGGAAGTGTGGTGCGGAACAGGAGTAATGCACAAAATGAGTCTGATCACTACTACTTAAAGTTAAGAGGAGGAACTAAAGAGAAAGCCCGAAGAAGGGAGGGCAGGGAGATCACGAACCTCCAAGTGTTTTAGCTTGGAAGTGCACAACTACACATTTAGGTACGATGGTACATAAACTCATGAATTGAGATTAGTTTTTTACTCTCATCCGCTTGACCAATCCTGAGTTTATGATGACTGCAGAGCAGCCAGTTGCAGTCCACCCTGATCTAGGGGCCCACAGCCGTTAACATTAACACAAAACCAGATAAACCCATTTACATTATCATATAGACCTCGTCGACCCGGCTCCTGTCCTCACGTAGCTTCTTAAAGCCGGTATTCCTGTCACCTCCCTCACACTTCTCTTCCTTGCAGACTTCTAGCAGGATGTCAGTGAGGGGCTTGGACCCCGCCTGCCCCTCCTCTATAAAGCGTGAGCCCTCCAGCCCCAGTCCCCAGCTCCCTGGGGGATGTCAGCCCAGCCCAACCCAGTCCCGGCAGCTCATCCTCGGACACAAACTCCAGCTACGGCCCCCTCTCCAAGAGCCACACTCACACCAACGGGCTGGACTCACCGAGCCTTTACGGACACACAGCGGGGCTGGCCAGCAACGGAGGAACAAATAGGTGGGTCTATGGATCTGTGTGTGTGTGTGTGTGTGTGTGTGTGTGTGTGTGTGTGTGTGTGTGTGTGTGTGTGTGTGTGTGTGTGTGTAAGAGTACTCATACTCAGATTGTACCTCCGTTTGCATGGTGTCACCTGCTCCACATTTGAAATGGAAATTTAGCAATGATTCAATTTCAGCCTTGGGATTATCTCTCTGCCCCCCTCAACTCTCTTTCTCCACTCAAATTTTCTCTCCATCCATCCCCTTCTCCATTTGCTCAATCTCTCTCTCCCACTTCCCTCCCATCTCCTCACTTCAGGAGGTTCGGAGAGGATGAAGGCCAAGTGAAGTGTGAGTTCATGCTGAGGCTCGGTGGCCAAGCGGCTGTGTCCTGGTGTGTGGCGACGTGGCCTCCGGCTACCATTATGGCGTGGCCTCCTGCGAGGCCTGCAAAGCCTTTTTCAAGAGGACCATCCAGGGTAGAGAGAGAGACACACACACAATCTCTGGGGACGCATGTATGTATATATGTACACACTCACACAAACACACACCTACGCACATAGTACGCACACGAGGGTAGCCGACCTAGCTGTGAGCTGGTGTGATAAAAGGCTTAATTGATATAGATGTTATGGTTAGTAACAGACTCAGTTTATTGTGATATTCCTTCCCAAAGATCATCGGAGAACCAGTTTTTCGAGAAGCACAGGACGCGGTCTTGGTCTAGCATCTGTTTTGGTGTAAAACACCACCCGATAAGTTAGCTCACGGCCTTCCTCATTCTGCTCCTCAAACGGTATGACGGCTTTACATAAAGACCTGTTTGCAAACAGCTGACATTCTGTTAAACTTCCATGACCGCGTGTGTATAGTCAAACATGTTTGAATTTTCAGTTTAGAATAACATACGATCCCTCATATTGGCCCCAGATAAAATATGGTACTGAATTGGATGTTGCCTTATTGGTGTGTGTGTGTGTGTCTGTGTGTGTGTGTGTGTGTGTGTGTGTGTGTGTGTGTGTGTGTGTGTGTGTGTGTGTGTGCACTTCGGCATGTGAAAACTGAAATGTGCTAGTGGTGTATGCCAGTGGCGTGTGGTGTGGGTGTTTTAAATGGATTGTCCTGTGCTCTGTTGGCTTTCTCCCAGGTCAGGGATCTGGCAAACTAAGCCATGTTTAGGCTTGGCTCCTTGCAGATGGGGCATGTTGGAAGGGGGGGGGGTCAAGAGTCAAATAGGATAGACGGCTGTCAGATCGAAACGTGTAGATCTGATGTCTGGCTCATCAGATTACTTCCTGATTCTGATACAGAGTGGCAGCTGAGAGCGTCTGCAATTGGCCGAACGCCACTGGACTCAGCGTGCCCATTTGGCTGCTATGGCTACTAATTCCAAATTAAGGGAGAGAAAGATTTCTGCTCTGTGGACAGATCTGAGTTGAATTCATAATGCTGAATGAAGTGTGTGAAAAGTATATTGTTAAACGCGCTCTGCCATTCTCCTCGTTCTCTCATCTCTCTCTCTCTCTCCTCTCTCTCCTCTCTCCTCTCCTCTCATCCCTCTCTCTCTCTCTCTCTCTCTCTCTCTCTCATCTCTCTCTCTCTCTCTCTCTCTCTCCTCTCTCTCTCTCCTCTCTCTCTCTCTCTCTCTCCTCTCTCTCTCTCTCTCTCCTCCTTCAGGTAACATTGAATACAGCTGCCCAGCCTCTAATGAATGTGAGATTACCAAGAGGAGAAGGAAGTCCTGCCAAGCCTGTCGCTTTATGAAGTGCCTGCGCTGTGGGCATGTTGAGAGAAGGTCAGTCGTACTACAAAACTCCCTATTAGACCAGAGTTCAAATATGGCTCTAAAAGTGCTCAGCGGGAACTTGATGGTACCATCTAGGGCTCTTATCTGGCACAGTGGAACCACACACGGAGGGTGAATCACCCTCGGCCAACACATATGGTGTGTGTAGGGATGACAAACCATGATATTCTATGTATATTGGATTTTCATTTTCCATTTCCTTTCTGGATCCTCAAACCATAGTTTATTGTGTAATTATGTGCAAGCATGCTTGCATGCGTGCATGCATTTATGTGTGTGTGTGTGTATATAGTGTGTCTGCATGTGTGCTGTGTGTGTGTGTGTGTGTGTGTGTGTGTGTGAGTGTGTACAGCTGGCAACTGCCTGCATTGAATCAAGTCCTGTTTTTTGTTCCACTTCCACTGACGAAGCAGTTATAGTTTAGTGTATAATGTAGTCTGAATTGTCTCCAATGAAACTTAAAACCACTGCCAGTCAGACTTGTTCATTCCCTTTATCTTAGCTGCCTTGTGTGTGTGATGTGTGTGGGGGGGGTAAACAACGATGCTTTGCATGTTTTGGGTTGTGAGGAAAGGGGTAACTATTCAGTCGTGTCATACCGCAGGACCGCCCAAAATAGAATCTGGCGATCAGCCATTGTGGTGGTTGCAGCAGCGGTTAGTTTGAAATAGCAACAAGCGACAATTGTAAGGGTGACCCAGGATGGCAGTTTTACATTAATAGTAAGATTAAACAAACATATAAGTTTCAAATAAATAAGTAAAAGAAATCGTAGCAGATAGGTACAGGTGAGGTTGGGTGGGGGGGGGGGGGGTCAACAAGAGGAGCGTGCAGAGAGACCAACACACGGGCAGCGTAGGGAAAACTGCTCCAGGAAATAAATCTCTCCCAGTTGTCACGGGTGACACGTACCTTATTACACCTCACGGGCCCCCGTAACAGATGCAGCATGGTGTCAATGAGGCCCTGCGGGAGATGCTTTACAAAGCACAGGTCAATGTCTGAAATGCAGAACGGGATACGCTTCAGTCTTCGGACTGAAATGTTAATATTTTTTAAATTCCCCCAGAAAGCCTGCAACAGCGGTCAGGTGCCCCTTTAGTCGGCCCATGTGCCTGCCCGATGACATATTGTTAGCCACATTTAGAAGTGACCCAAAAAGGCAACACACCAGCTACCTCCTACTACTGTACGGGCCACTTTGTCGCATCCTGTGCAGAGACAAAGACGATAATAAAGAGGGGCAGATGGGTGGTGGGGGTGAGTGTGTGTGTGTGTGTGTGTGTGTGTGTGTGTGTGTGTGTGTGTGTGTGTGTGTGTGTGTGTGTGCATCCGGTAAAATTCTGAGACACAGAAGTGTCAACCTAAGGAGAGAGGCCGAGGCTAAAAGAGAGGTAGCAACTGAGAAGCATCAAGGGCAATTTAGTGCCGTGCACTCCCCTCCCCTTCATCTCATCTAATCATCTGTCAGACGTGTTGACAGGGCCCGGCATCTGTTTACTGCCACTGTGGTTGTGTATCTGTGTGTCTGTGTGTGTGTGTGGGTCTGTATCCGTGCACCCTTCCTGTGTATATGAGAGAATTAACACGTTTTTACATGTATCTGCATGTAAATATGAGATTGTTTATGTTCAAACCTCGCATGCCTTTGTGTGCATGTGTGTATGTGTGCGTGTGTGTGTGTGTGTGTGTGTGTGTGTGTGCATTAGTGTGTGTGTGTGTGTGTGTGTGTCCTTTTTAAATTAGCTGCTTTTAATAGGGTAGGGGCATCAACAGCATCCCATTCTGGCTCTCATACACCCCCATCAACCCCTAGCCCACCCCCCCCCACCCCCCCAGCTACCCACCCAACACCCTCTTTGCCGGTCCTCCCCCCTCATAAATTCCTCAGAATGCCTTGTAGGATTCCTGGACCTCCGTGAAATGCGAACTGGCCCTCGTAACTTCCCGTCGTAAGCGCCCTCGTAATGCGCCTCATCGTGCCTCGTAACGCCTCTCTTCCTCGCAGAGGCCCCAGTAAAGGCCGAGACAGAGGGCTGTGCGGTTTAACGGGGAGAGGGAGAGCCATATTAAATGCACAGCTAAGAGGCATATAGACCCCAGGCAGGATTTGATTAAGCCGTGTTTAGTGCTTTCTCCCAGGCTTCTGGGAGAGTTGCCTGACGGCGTTCGCCTGCTCCTACGGGCGATATTTTTGTCCCTGTCCATACATGGAAAAAAAATCTGTCAAAGTGCATGGTATTTTGAAAGCAAGCGATTGAAAGATAGTTCGGTGAGACAGTTTAATCTTCTGAGGTAATGTAAGTATTGGTACGGGAACTATCTTAACCCACAGCCTCGGCACAAAAACAAAGTATAAAATGGATCTTGCTTCTGTGCCTTTCCGACAGCCTTCCTCCTCGCCCTTACAGCTGATGATCCGCGGTGGCTCTCATCGTGTCCATCATCCCGCCGATCATCACCACACGCACTGATTTGTAAACCTAACAGCAGCAGAGAAATGAAACTTTTACCCAAGGCCTCTCCTTTCACTCTCCGCGGAGTGGAAACCGCGGTCAGGTCAGGGATTCAAACCAGCATGGTGGCGGTGAGCATGGTGGCAGTGGAAGCAGCCCCCACGTATATTTGTGAAAATATCTGAGAAGCGTGGGACTGTTTATACTTTACACATGCTGTCGGCGGTGGTGGTGATGGAGGAGGAGGAGGAGGTGGTGGTGGTGGGGGGTCCGGTGAGTGACGCCACATGAGTTTGGTGACCCGGGTCAGTCCCCTGCGGCTGGTTGCGTCTCCCGTGCTCCGGATCCCACCGCTTTCGCTTTTGGAAACGTGTAAAGCCCCTCATGCGGGGGTCCGCGCAACTTCAAACGATGGCGAGCGGAGGATGGAGGAGAGAGAGAGAAATTAGGACGGAGATCTGAAAGGCCCGTGCTTATCAAACTGCCGGGACCCACGAGGAGTATGGTGGAGATGTGCACGCGCGTGCATGCGCGCATCTGTGATATCTTCGTGTGTCGTTATCCAGCAATGCTATTCTCGGCCTTCTGCTTGTCGGCGCATTCCACTCTTAAGAGTTACACTCAGCTTTGATGTGTGTGTGTCTGTGTCAACGACTGTCAGATCAGAACAAACATAAACACACAAACACAGACACACATGCATACTAACCTTTACTAGCCATTTGATTTAATCCGGTGTTTGCAAACAATTGGTGTCCAGTGTGCTGACAATGCGGCGGTGCGCGCCCCTCATCCCTCAGCTCTGCACCTCGGAGTGGCTGCCAGCCATCCAGAGCTAATCCACACTTCCTATTTGGCCGTGGTGACATCACCAAAAGGCTCAGTGGGCCTTGGGGGTTTGCCCAGCCTAACACTCTTTTAATACCCCACTCATCCTCTTGAGTGCCAGCTCTTCATTTTTAAATACCTCCGTACCCCTTAACCCCAAATCTGCCAGTGCTCATCTCACCCTTCCGACTTCTTATCCCGGGGCCAAATCCAGGAAGGTAATGGTTTTTTTCCCCCCTTCTTTTTAGGGTGGTGAGTGGTTCAAGGCATTTACACTGCTGGGAAAAATATCTTCGGTCAAAGATGTCGGCCCCTTGGCAAAGGGATATACGGGGATAGAGCCATTGAGTGTGGTGTGGGTATGATGGTGTCATGGAGGGCTGAGCCTACTGGTTCAGATGGATAAGCCACACACCATGTTCCCCACTGGTTCTAGCTGACATCCTTCGGTCCATTCCCTCCTGTCACTTTTCACTGGTTAGAAAAGTCAAGCGACCTGAAAAACAGTAATTGCACTAGTTCAACAATTCACAAATCTAAATGAATGTAAATTAGCTTTGCAAACGAACATTGAATATAGCGATGGAGCAGGAGAGACAAAAATGCCGTGGGGTGTCTGGGTAGTGTGGTGGTCTATTCTGTTGCCCTACCAACACAGGAATCGCCGGTTCGAGTCCCCGTGTTACCTCTGGCTTGTACGGGCGTCCCTACAGATACAATGCACTCTGTGCATAACTGTAGTCCACTGACTTCCGGTTTCTACTGCAGCGGTCATACCAGTTTCCTGTTTGTTGGTGTATGCCATTGACAATGGCACATTTTTCGCGATGCCTGCAAGATTTACCATGGATAAATGTCAACGACATGCACAGAATTGTCGACAAACTTTCACCTGCACCTACCGGCAAACGGGTGAAAAGTTTCAAATTGTAAATATCAAGTTGGACGTGACTTGGTAAATCTTGCAGGCGTCGCGAAAAATATGCCATTGTCAATAGCACGCGCCAACGAGCAGGAAACTGGTATGACCGCTGCAGTAGAAACCTGAAGTCAGTGGACTACAGTTATGCACAGAGCCGATTGGCCATGTCTGCAGGGGGGAAGCTGGATGTGGGTATGTGTCCTGGTCGCGGCACTAGCGCCTCCTCTGGTCGGTCGGGGCTCCTGTTCGGGGGGACTGGGGGGAACAGCGTGATCCTCCCACGCTCTACTCTCCCTGGCGAAACTCCTCACTGTCAGGTGAAAAGAAGCGGCTGGCGGCTCCACATGTATCGGAGGAGGCATGTGGTAGTCTGCAGGCTCCCTCCCTGGATCGGCGGAGGGGTTGGAGCAGCGACCGGGACGGCCCGGAAGAGTTGGGTAACTGGTCAAGTACAATTGGGGAGAAAAAGGCGGGGGGGGGGGGACGTGAAATGCACTGCCCCCTGCCCAGTTGTATATTTGATGTGCATGCACATTATACGTAGTTGAAATGCGTTCTACATAATAATATGTTTGATTGAGTATTTTGAATTGTAGCTATGTGGGGAGGGATGCATCCTTTAGAGCAGCCCCCCCTCCCCCGTCCTACCTTACTATTTCTACAATAAGAGAGAAACTACACATTTTCCTTGTGATACAAGTTTTAAGTAAAGTTCCTTTAAAACATATCCAGAACCTTACGGTGAACCGATATAACGTCACAAAATGACACGTCGACTCAAAGCAACACTACTGTGTTTAGTGTTCAGGTGATCACAAGTATGCAACCATTGATATTTTATCAATTGCCAGGTGTGCCAAATCAGAAAATAGGCTCTGTATGCTTTTTCAATTGGCAAGGCGTATCACGACGAGTGCTAAGCGGTCGTATAAAACCTAGAGAGAGAGAGGGAGAGAGAGAGAGAGAGAGAGAGGGAGAGAGAGAGAGAGAGCGCTCTCAGACGTGAGCTCCATAATAGACCTTCTATTCAGAGCCACTATGGCCATTTACACCATGAAGCTCATGTAACCTTACACCGCAACTAAAATCTCCCTAAGTCACGTTTTGCTTTCGTTGGACAGATGCATTCTCTTTGTAGATGGATTTAGTGTCACTCTGACACTGTGTGCATGTACACGTATACACGTGTGTGTGTGTGTGTGTGTGTGTGTGTGTGTGTGTGTGTGTGTGTGTGTGTGTGTGTGTGTGTGTGTGCGTGTGTGTGTGTGACCATGAGTATGAATTAGCGCACGAATCCAATCATCTTGTGTTCCTTCTAAGCTACCCCCCATCACACACACACACACACACACACACACACACACACACACACACACACACGAAAACCACCCCCACCCTCCCGTACTCTTAAATCCCCATCACCATGGTGACTGGGTTACAACAACTCTCGTTAAGATGAGCAGTTGTCATCGGAGGGCCCTAACGCCGGCGGGTGTCTTGTTACAGGATGAACGTTGCTTTGCCAGCATTTGACGTGTCTCATTTAGTCCCCCTGGCATCCTCAAGACATCCAAGTCTTAGTGGAGATGATTGAATGTAAACATGAGGCTTCAGCATCACGAGGGGCCAGCCGGCATTGGGAC
Organism: Lampris incognitus; assembly: GCF_029633865.1. NCBI lineage: Eukaryota > Metazoa > Chordata > Actinopteri > Lampriformes > Lampridae > Lampris > Lampris incognitus. The sequence continues at coordinate 25,793,035 of NC_079225.1, forward strand.
GTTACTTTTGCAAGGCAGTGTGTAACGTCGCCTGATTAAACTGTGGTTTTATCGTTGATCCACTGGAAGATGTCTCTGCTCATGATCTCCTAACCTGG
>NC_079225.1:26098132-26200872 GCF_029633865.1 Lampris incognitus
AGCAATCATTGCATGTGACAAGCGTAACGTTGGTGGGGTACCTATGTAAAACAACTTTTCGCCTATTTGTCATACACACAGTGTATCCCTTACGTCTCAATAAGCATGTACAACCTAATATAAAGTGATGGTCAACTACGCCCACCATCAAAACAGCCAAAGGGGACATGTGACTACTCACCCAAGACTATTATCTTGAACCATCTGAAAAGTAATATTATTCTTTGAGTTTTTTATATATTTTTTTTCATGTGACCACCAGGACGCTATGAAAAAGAGGTAATTGAATTTCCAGCCAGGCCCCAGTCAAGAGAGGCGTTCGCTGCTTGGAGCGGATCCATCAAGATCCCCTGCCAGGATGTAAAGCTCACAGGCCAGGACAAGCACTCTGTTGGGACAGTCGAATGGTTTTTATTTTGTGCACTTGTCCTGAATCACAGTGTTGCTTTATTGTAACGTCTTTATACTATATTTCTAGAAGAGGTAAAAGAATATTTTCCATTCTCATTTTGACAATGACGCATTGTACTTTCAATTCTAGAGACTGAAGCCCTAAACATGGGCCTTGAGGTCCCCCTTGACCTCTTATAACCCCCCTCAACCTATTTAATATGCTCGTAATGTAAACATTTATATATGCATGTTTTAATAAGTCAAATGGGACTCCATATAGAAGGTATTACTATTTTCTTTATCTTTCAGTGTACTAGTGGGATTCAGCCATATCTCATCAGTGAGGTAAGACCATTAAAGCCCTGTGTAGGGCATGAAATGGCTGCACTTACAATACATCCAGTAGTTAAATGTTATGGTCTATAATCATATTAAATCAATTCCAAAAAAGTCAGAAGATAGTTCAATTAGACTAAAAAATAAAATAAAAAGACCCCCCCTGGCTCTTTCGTTTGACTGGCAGTCAGTTGATTGCAATCTGGCTAAAGTCCCAGGGAAATGTTTAGAGACTAGCTACATATCTTCTTGCGTTGGGGAGTTGCATGTGTCTTGTCCAACAGAATTAGTGCCTCGATAGCCATGCACTATAGGACAGCTCTCTGTGGAATCCTCCACAGAGCTAGGTGTGGACACATGGCCTCAGGGACGTAAAATATACCGTGTCAAATATTGTACTGGGACTAACTGCGACCAAAAAAGAGCAACTAAGGCAGCTGTTATAGATATAGGCTCATATTCATAAACCTTTCTGAACCATACTGGTCACTGGTGAGCTCACAAAATGGCTCCATAGTATTTACTCAGGAAAAGTAAAACCCATCCAAGTTAAATTCTTAAATTCTAGCAGAGAAAGTGAATATCTTCAAACCTCAGAATGTAGGACTTTGTATATTGTATGTGAAAGAAGAAGAATATTTACCACAGATATGCTATAGTGCTATAGCTGGTATTTCAGTTACCCTGTATACAGTTTATATGAATATTGAAGACTTGCCATGGTAAATAATAACTCTTCATACAAGGTCAGTTTCAGGTGGTGAGACAACGAGCCCAAATGTTTGGGACCAAAACCAGTAAAGCCCACCGAAGTTACTGTAGATCCTACACTTACATGTGATAGAGTAGCAAATGTTTTGACAGTACATAATTTTAATGATATAGGCCTATCCTTTTACCAGTGGCATGCAAACTCTCTACCCCCTCCCCCTCAGTAAATACTCTATTGCCTAAGGGTAGGCAGATATTACATCAGGGACAAGAATCTCATTCAAAGAGGTAATGCTGTCTGCACCCTCAGAGACAGGAGTCTGGTATCTGGATATGAACATTGGTGTTCAAAGCCCAAAGCGATGAGTTTAACATGATTTTCTGGATGATGACATAAGTATGTCTTCTTTGGAAGTGGAGGCGTGCTGATAGTGCTAAAGATGCTGTATATCTGTTTTACATTACTCTGCCTCCCAAGGTTTCTCCTTCTCTTCATTAGACATACAGCTTCAATAATGAGAGACATATTTCAGCTGTGAGGCGGTAGCGTGGGTTTTCTTTTAGCTCCTGTCCACGAGGGCCGGTGAATGATGAGGCTGTCATATTGCAATGAGTGATAATTCTATGCCAGGTCAAAGGTGTCTCCTGGACCAAATAAATGTAACTGTGCATAGCAGGAGCATGTTCATCTTCATAAGTACGCCCCCTGACTGTCTTGAAGCCATATGAAATTTACATCTAATCTTTTCAGCATTTTAGGGCATAGCTTAAGTTAAACCTGACATATTTGGATCGTCTATCCCACTTATTCCACCACTTTGTCAGGGTGAATGAAGATGTTGAACAACTGTTGTTAGTCTTCAACTGTATGATGTTGGTCTCCAACATTGATATTTATTTTGATGCTGTTCCGTTTGCCCGGTCGCCCTTCAAAAAGAGATTCTTAATCTCAAAGCTTCTAAACTGGCTAAATAAAGGTTGAATAAAAACATGAAAACTTAGGACTGTATGGAAATCCCTGTATATGAGGTTGCATAGGATTCAATTTACCTGTATAGCTGGAGGTAAGGAAGTATGAAAGGGACTGTATGGAACAAAGACGGAGAATTAGTGGACATTTAGTTTCTCTCCTGCTCTCACAGCAATCTTCCTCATACCAAATATCTTGAGATTTACAGGTGATCAGAAGCAGATTAGCTCCAGTAGTATTTGAGTCATGCAGAACCCTTTCGTAAACAGATGATAACTCTGCAAAACATCCAACAGATGACGGGGTCAGTGTAAAAAAAAAAGAGTTTCTTAAGACTTGGTCTGTATCATTGAAAACATACGTTCAGTTAACACTGCAAAGTAAATGTGAGTGGAAAAAAACTATTAGTGTGCCTAACCATGACCTGGATGAATGAGAACATTCACAGACATGCCTACCAGTAGTGATCAGAATGAGCTGAACAAAGAAACGTCATGGTGGACCATTATATCATTACTGAAAATAAGAAAACATACGTTGTAAAATATGCTTGATAAGTTTATCAAAACAGGATTCTCCATGGAAGTTGAGAAGTTTACAAAATGCTAATTTTTGCAAAAACTCCAAACTATATCTTGTGAAAATCGCAAGTGCTTCTCCCTGTGTTTATACTCATGCAAGCACAGACACTTCAATGACAGCCTGCAAAAGTAGATCCAGAATGGCGTCCTGTACTTGAAACATGAAGACAAGATGTAATTCCTAGATAACAGCAAGTCATCATGCATACCAAGGTACATCTGTTGTCTGTCAAACATGGTATCCAGTATGTGTGGGATTTTACAGGTGACATTTGTAATAATTATTTTCTTATTCACTCAGTAACTTTTAACTCCTTGGAAAAAACTTGGGTCTTGAACCCTTTCATATTAGAGGATAATCTGCCCAAAATAATCTTCTCCCTTTGGCTTCAGTTAGCAAGGACAGCCCACCTTAAAACAGGCTCAATCACCTCCAACGTTATCTTTTGATCAAAGTCTTAAGTGTTTTTGCTGTGGCAGCTGGCTTTTCTGGGTTGTTGGTTAGCTAGAAACACGATTCGGAGAAGCGAATTTAAGCTTTGTTGAACTTGTTGTGAATGCACCTATTTTACAATGTTAACATTAAGTGTCCAACCCTGATCTTATGTGAATAACATATATCCATCCATTATCTTAACCGCTTATCCTACTCGCAGGGTCATGGGGATGCTGGAGCCTACTCCAACAGTCATTGGGCGGCAGGCGGGGAGACACCCTGGACAGGCCGCCAGACCATCACAGGCCCCCCCCACACACACACACACACACACACACACACACATTCCTAGGGACAATTTAGTATGGCCAATTCACCTGACTTACATGTCTTTGGACTGTGGGAGGACACCAGAGCCCCCGGAGGAAACCCACGCAGACACAGGGAGAACATGCAAACTCCACACAGAGTACGATCCAGGATGACTCACCAAGGTTGGACCACCCCAGGGCCCGAACCCAGGACCTTCTTGCTGTGAGGCGACCGCGCTAACCACTGCACACTCTAGAAGAGGCCTACTTCCAATTACAAACTCAAGATGATCATGTGTTGATATGTTCACTATTACACTATGTGTCCTTGTTCTTTTTTTTTTTTATTCCCCCCCCCTTTTCTCCCCAATTGTATCTGGCCAATTACACCACTCTTCTGAGCCATCCCGGTTGCTGCTCCACCCCATTTGCCGAGCCGGGGAGGGCTGCAGACTACCACATGCCTCCTCTGATACATGTGGAGTCGCCAGCTGCTTCTTTTCACCTGACAGTGAGGAGTTTCACCAGGGGGCCGTAGCATGTGGGAGGATCACGCCATTCCCCCCAGCCCCTTCCCAAACAAGCGCCCCAATCGACCAGAGGAGGTGCTAGTGCAGCGACCAGGACACATACCCACATCCGGCTTCCCACCCACAGACACGGCCAACTGTGTCTGCAGAGACGCTCGACCTAGCCGGAGGTAACATGGGGATTGTAAAGCGCTTTGAGTGGCTGTTGCAGCTAGAAAGCGCTGTGTAAAATGCAACTTTATTGATTGATTTGAACTGGCAATCCCCATGTTGGCAGGCAATGGAATAGACCGCTACGCTACCCGGATGTGTCCTTGTTTAACTGAGTTAGTGTAACCCCCTTTTTCTGGCTATACCGTGTAGAAACCACACCAGTCTTTTGAATTCAGGGTAGCTGCTACAGGCCCGTTTATTTTTGGCAAAACTCAATACTGGCAAAATCAAAATGAACAGATAGATGTGGTGGTTATATATTGCCAGCTCAACTCCAATCCAACTCTGTCACCATCGTGTGACCAAAGGGTTTTTCTACTGCTGATAGTATATAAATACATACATAATAAACACTACATAAAATACAATTATAACAATTGGTTCAACCAAAATAAAACCCGATCGTACAGTTTACAACAGTATTAAAATTTACTACTTAGTATAAACATTTTACATGATAGCATTCCCTGAACCCGTTTTGCATTAATGCGAAAGGAATATAACTGTATGTATATCTCAGAAAATTTATATGCAGCAAAACAACATACAGGGCAAAATCAAAATGAACAGATAGATGTTGTGGCCATATATTGTCAGCTCAACTCCAGCCCTATTCATAAAGAAATGTAACCAAATGTTAGCTAGCGGAGAACAATTACACGCCTCATTAGCTTGAGTGAACATTATTGTAAAGTTTAACAAAAGAAACACTAAAAAATGGAAAAATGTTGTGCATAAATTATGAACAACATTTTGTATATATATAGTAATGTGCATGGATAAGTAGACACGTTGGCCCTTGGTTAACGGGTCGGACCCTTTAGTCGACTGGTTAACGTTGTCGCTTGCGGAGTGGGAGATACGGGTTCGTGTCCCAGCTGTGGCGACGGTCTCCCAGACTGCCTCCCTGAATTCGCTGAATTGGTGTCAGAAGTGGGATGGTGAGACCGTGAGGTCATCGGAAGCGCATGCGCCCAGAGGCGTGAGGGAGCTCATATGCTTAAGCGCGGGGACGCGCTTCCCGAAGGAAAGGGGAAGTGTAACGTGCATGGATAAGAAGACACGTTGGTCCTTGACTAATGGGTCAGACCCTTTAGTCGACTGGTTAACGTTGTCGCTTACGGAGTGGGAGACACAGGTTCGCGTCCCGGCTCTGGCGACTCCCGGACTACCCCCCGAATTTGCTACAGTATAAACATTAGGGTTAGCAAACGTGTTAGCTAGCTAACGTTACTCATCTTGAATTTTGCTAACGTCAGCTAGCAGTTAACACTAGCTAATGTTACAGAGATCATGGCAAGAAAAAGCATTTGAATTCTTACTCCCGAATAAGCGCCTCCATATTCGATTTAATCTACCAGATCATTGAGATGTAATTTTCAGCCTGCGAGGGCTGTGAGTAATGTTAGTTAACTGACTCATTATAGAATGGGTGGTTCCGGCCACATAACAGTGTATTGTATTGCAAATCGGGTAAATTGTTGGTATTTAATCAACAGCTATGGCAAAGAATAACGTTAACGTTACTGTATTTAATTGCGGCAAACATAAAATTATGCTAGGGATAGTGGGGGATACGATAACATTACATATTATAGAATAGTCAAAAACAGGTAAACCTGATCCTAGACTCATTACATGTAGTTGGTTGCCCTCTTGTGGCTGACAGCTCTTTGGCATTTTTCAGCGCTATGCCACGAAAGGAGCGCACAAAGCGTGAAATGGAAAGGGAGCGAGACAAAACTGTGAGTAAATATCGTAAACTGGAAACCTTTTCCCTAGATAAGTTGAGCGCAATCTGTATACAGCATTCAGTAATATTCAATTTCCAATTTATATCAATAAAATAAATGGAATATAAATTGAACAATAAATACATCAAATGTTAAATTATTATTAAAATATAATTAAAATGATTAATAAATACACTGATGAAAGGATTAGACCATTGATTAATTAATTCAACAATATATATATATTTGCAGGGCCTCCAAAAATCAGGGACACACTGATCAAGAAGACTCACAGGTACCTCAAAGTGGTCAGGATCAGTCAGAGTCACCAGAGCCACAAAGTGATCAGGATCAGTAAGAATCAGAGCCCCAACGTGATCAGGGCCAGTACAGTTTTAATAAACTCAGTACTGTTTTTCAACTCACTGACTCCTAATTATTGACTGTATACTGTTTTGTCTTCATACAATGTCATTATCACTTATTGTTATTGCACCATTGGTTTTGGCCTTGGTGTCCTACATTTCACCTGTCAAATTATTTAGGGGAATTTGCTTCAGCTCCTGCCCAAACTTGAAAAAGGCCTTAGCCAACTACAGGGAATTTATGGCACAACTCGAATAGCAATCTTCTTTAGTCTTGTTTTAATTAAATTATTTCAACTTTCAAGCTTTTGATGATTGCGTTGTTAGGTTGAAAACCTTTACAATACAAAAAGAGAGAAAAAATGCTGCCATTATTGCTAATTCCATTCCACAAGTACAGAAAAATAAACTTCATTTTTTTTACTTAATCATTCTTTTTAAGAGTATGGACAAAATGAATTTCACTCATATTCTACATCCTTCACCAAATTAAATCGATCTATAACCATACACATTGAACTTAATTGCACAGAACATGGCTAACCTCAAGCTAACTGAACTACACATGAGATAAACTACACAGCAAGGCAATCTGAGTGATTAGCTAACCATTTTAATATTAGCCTAATACCAGAATGCAAACTAGCAATGAATTATAACAATAAAGCTAACCAGCAATGAAATCTAATGACAAAAAAGGATATATTAGCCCACTAGTGGCATCCCTGTAGACGGCCAGCAAGATGAAGCTCTCTCTGCTCCAATTTTGGTTTAACTGCGTTGCGACTAGTTAGCTCTCAGACAGCATGCATCTGCAGCTCACGCCACACTCTCCATCTCTCCCGTTGTGAGCTCCTTTTATCTTTGTTCTTCTTCCTGATTATTTTTTTCTTCTTCATGGCCTATGCACGACAACCGCCAAACTCAACTTCCTCAATCGCCAGCGCCCGTCATACCTCAATGACTTTGATTAAGATGGTTACCTGAAGGCCATCAATGTGGCCAAATGAATGAGTTTAACAATATAGATGAAAACTGTTACGTGTTTCAGACTGTTTACATTCAGTGTATTAATGGATTCATCTGAAGGACTCTAAATGACCGTTCTGTCATTAAAACCATTTACACTGGGTACACTATGAATGTATTTTATTGATTGTGAATGAGTGTTGTCTGCACCTGGGGCGCCATAAAGGGGGGGGGGGGTTAGGACTATTCCAAGGGCCCAGCACTGACAGGAGCCCTTCAGAGAACACTATTTTTTTATTATTATTATCATAAGTAAGTGAATGTATTTAAAATTATAATTGTATGTATTAAAAAGTTACAAATGAAACAAACTTGTGTTTTGTTTCTCCATTTTTGGCAAAATTATCAGGGTGGATTGGCCTTATTTCACCCCTCTCTCTATACATTGCTTGGTTCAGTCTTACAGAGCGCGCTAGCCTAGAACAGTTGAGTCCAGTAGAATAACGTTAGGTGAAGAGATGTCGTCCAAATCTAAATCAGGTTTTCAGAAAAGAAAAGAAAGACAAAAAAAGCTGCGAGTGACATTAAGGGGCGATAGCTAGTCACAAAGTTTTTTCAAAAGAAAGGTATTTATTAACGGCCCCTTCCTGTGGTGCCCATAACATGTAGCTAGCTAACTTAGCTAACGTAGCTATTCTGTGTGGCTTAATCACTGCGTGGATGATCTAGCTAACTTCAAGTAAAGTTAACTTACAGTGCAGTGTCAGGGTAATTTCAGTTAAATATTTATTGCCATCAAAAATGAGATGAGTGCAAATTTGCTCCAAATATAACTAGAGCTCAATGAATTTGTAGCCTATATCCAGCAGCTAGTATGCTAGGCTAGCTAACTAGCATAACGTTACATGCTCGCAAGCTTGTTCACTCCTTAATCACATCTGCCCTCGTCATACACAGATGCAGCTTCAGGATCAGAAACCCTTCCCTCAACCCACCTCCCAGTTGAAGGAGAAGGAGGTGAGCAGTAGGGGTTTGGGGTTAAGGCTCATACTGATTTTGAATATTTTAATGTATGCCCATGTGAGCAGGTAGCTAGCATGCAAGTAAGCATTGAATACAACTTTAGCTAATAGTCACATTTAGTTCATCTAGTTCTTCCAGTAATTGCAATAACATTGACCACTGGCATGCTAAAATAAGGTTATTAGCTAGCTAGATAACATTTAAGATAGCTCATCTGGTGTAATATATTTATGTAGTACTATGTTAATACTATTATAGGACAGATTATGAATGATGTACCTTATGGATACTCTAGAGCCAGGGCCCTCTTCAAGCAAGGCAGCCAAAGAAGAGAGCAGAGGTTAAGAGGCAGAGGCAGAAGAAGAGGCAAAGGACAGTGACAGCAGCACAGATGAGGAGGAGGAAGAGGTTCCATGATGAGACCTCCAAAAAAACAGGTCAGGAGGACAGGCCAGAAACCACATTTCGTAACACTGTGTTTTTCACTGCCATGGACCAGATAATAAGTGATTTGGACACTCGGTTCCAAACCACAGCAAATATTGTTGAAGAATTTGCGGCCATACTTAAAGTTGGGCAGTTGAGTGACAGTAATATTGCTTCTGTGTGTCAGCCACTGATAATGAAGTACACAAAGGACCTCACATCTCGGGTTGAGAGTGAAATCAGGCATCTTAATACACTATTTTCTGCCACTTTCCCCTCTGACTGTACCTCTGTGGCTCTCCTGAATGCAATCTATAAAATGCAACTCCAGAACATTTTTGGAGAGGTTTGCATTGCTCTTTGGATTTTTTGCACTCTCACGGTTACCGTTGCTGGTGGAGAAAGGGTATTTAGCAAACTGAAACTGATCAAGAGCTATCTGAGATCAACAATGTCTCAGGAGAGGTTGAACAACCTTGCAATGCTGTCAATCGAAAGCAAGTTGGCTTTATCGCTTAACTTCAGGGATTTGATTCAGGATTTTGCTAGCATGGATTTTGCTAAGTCATGGGCTGGGAGAATAAAGTTTAGTTTCACAGCTATAGACCTACTGTAACAACTGCCCCAGCGTTGTTACATTGTAATAGCCTACGTCTTGCCCGTTGCTGATTACATTGTAAACTAGAGATAAACTAGGCCAGGAATAGACGATTTCGGAGAACGTAAAGTAGGCTAAAGCTTTATAAGTCAAACGTATTTCCTCACCTTTGACACTGGGGATTAGCATTTCCAAGACCATGCAGCCAAGAGCTGCATGGTAAACCGACAGCCATGGACTCCACATAGTTTTATAGTAGCACTTCTGTTATTTAGATAAAAATACCACCCCACTGAATTTATATTTTTACTGTTTGTATGACTGTACTTTTTGTCCTTGTTTAAATTTTCATTTAATTTAATAAGTTGATGAATGTTGAGGTTTTTTTTTTACTGGATTGTTGATTACTGTATTCTATTGAATTTACAAAAGATAGCCTTCAGTGGATTTCTTGCAGTGCATCAAGTAATCTTCTATCGATGAAATAGTTCATCAAACATCAAATTCAACTGGGTTTTCTAGATTGATGGGTGGTTTAGGTGGGTGGGGGGATCAATATTATATTCTTTCATGGGGCCCAGAATCTCTAGCGCGCCCCTGGTCTGCACTAAGCACGCCAATTAGTTTACTTGAACTTGAACTAAGACAATGTACCATTTGAATTTTAAATTGTATGTTGAGTTGTGATTGAGAATTAATATTGTTATTGTAGCTAGTAAGTGAATCAGTTATGTCTAAGACCTTCTAACCTGTTTGTGAAGACAATGGTGTTAATCATTTTAAAAAAGGGGAGTGATGTTACTTTTACGGATATGTACAACATTACAGTGATTAATATTTACGACAGTGACGTATTGCCGTCATGTGCAGTCATACATGACGTGGGGCAGAACCCGCGAAATCAGTTAGTCAGACAGTTCACAGTACGGCTGTATGCATTGAACCCGAGCTTCTCCAGTAAAGCTCCGCGTTTGTTTAATAAGTTGTCTGCCTATTTGTATTACACACGAGAACATCACACAGGCTTTAGTGCAAACCTCCCGTCCGTGTAATTATGAACACTTAAGTTGAACGAAGATGAGCTAGGCAGGAGAGAGAGAAAAACTGCCAGCTGTGCCGTCAGTCAACTGTCAGAACAAATTAGCTTATAGCAGACGAACATGCAGCGTTGGTCACGGGCTTGTTGGCCCGGCATTGTCACTCACCATTCCCTGTTGCGTCAGCCATGCGGCGCCGGTGTTTTGACAAAAACTCCTGGGCATAACCGTCTCGTACCTCCGTCCCCGGACGCGATAAACAGCCTGGCAGGATAACGTAGAGCGGGTTTCAGACCGAGGCTGTAGAGGTCCCTCATTACCTCTCGGTATTCAGCTTGCATCTCCAAAACCTCCGGGCTGTAATCCACGTAGATGAAAACTGGGTTGCATTCAAGTTCCCCTCTTACAATCCGGGATTCACGGACCACCAGGTCTTTGGTTTGGAATTTGTGAAAACAGATCACGACCGATCTGGCTTTCTCCCCGGGCTTGGGTATAGTGGCGAGAGCGTAGTGCGCCCAGTCCAGCTCGGGGGGGGGGGGGAGCAGAACTTTGTCGCCAAGTAACTTTATTTACCAGAAGTTCAGAAAAGAAAACCGTTGTCCGGGGCCCCTCGATTGACTCTGGCAGTCCAATGATGTCGATATTGTTTCTGCGGCTCCGTCCCTCCAAACCCATAACTTTTGCTTTCAATTTAGCGTTGTCGCTAGCTAGGTCTGCACATCTCGTCTCCAAGGCTCGAGTGCTCTGGCCAATCGTTTCTGCGCTTAGCTCGAGAGAGCTGATTCTCTTTTTTTCCTAAATTTTATTTCTGATTTTTCCCTTTTCCTCCCAATTTAGTGGCCAATCGATCCCTATTTTAATTCAAACACCCACCCTCGTACTGCTGCGTTCGCCTGCTGCGTCACTCCGGCTTGCAGTCTCGAAGGAGACGCCTCGTCACTTTCTGAGTCTCATCACCAGCCAGTCAGACTAGCTTGGTCTAGTCAGAAAGGCACGAACTGAGGAAGCCTCTTGGATGAGAGGCGAAACGTCTTCACGGATAAAACCAAGTCCAGTTGCACTTGATTCAACTCCTTTGGATAACCATGAGCTGGATGAATGAGAACATTCGAAGACATCTCGCCACTTTCGTTTCGTGACAGGGTGAATCCGGGCCGGACCACTGCTTTTTCACATACACAGAGTCGCACTCATGTGACGAACACAAGCCGACTCCGCCCCCCTCCCGAAGACAGCGTGACCGATTATTGTTGCTTCATCGAGTCCGGCCATAGTCGGATCTGACGAGACCGGGGCGCGAACCCCAGTCCCCAGTGGGCAACTGCAACGACTCAAAGCCGATGCTTAGACCGCTACACCACCGCGGACCCCGAGAGCTGATTCTCTGTTCGTGGTCTGAGACGGTGGTCGGAATTGTCTCCAGCTTTGCATCGAAGGCTGAAAACGCTGACAAATTCAGCTGATATAGTCGCTATGTGGTTTTCGAGCAAAGCAGTCAGAGTGGATATGTCGGTGCCACTTCTTTGGTGACGTTATCGTCTTTTCTTTTTTTTTTGGTGGCTCTCGAGGCCATGGTTTTGTAAGATACAGGATTAAAAGTGCGCTGTTCGTTAGAAGACAAAAAGTAAGCGAAATATTCGTCAAAAAATGACTTATTAGAGTTAGTTGAGGGAGCATGGAACAGACGCATCTACTCAATGTTTGTGCGTCACCAGAAGTCCGTACCAGCAAACGACAAGTGATGAGGCATACTCATTTGTCGACTTTTGGATTATACCTTCCCCTCCATCTCATTGAGAGCCACACACAATTGCTGATATTGAGCAGGTGGAACATGTCTGCATGGGAGGCGGAAGGGATTCTCATTAACAAGACGGATCCTATGTACAAAATCCCTCACCTCACTACAGTCAAGAGCATGTCCGGAAAATATATCCTCATAGCTGACGACAAGGTCACACCGCCTAGCTTTCCACTCATCAGAGACTTCACAGTCCTCAAGGTCAAGTTTCTCCAATCCATACTGCATCAACTCATCGGAAAGAGATCCAGGCATGGCTGCCTGCACATGTTGTTTCACCACTCTAGGGACAGAATCGAGCCCAGGGATTGGTTTGCTAGTTACATTCTGTGTGGATGAGGTCTGATCAGAGTTAACCATGGCAGAGTTGGCTGTGTCATTGAATACGTGCTCCACAGCAAGACAAGGGTAAACGTCTGCTATCTTAGCATTATATCTCAGAGTTACAGGCTTGTCTGTGAGGTTGCTGATCTTCAGTGGCACCCAACCGTCAGTCCAGAGAGGGGCAACCACGTGGCCGACCATGATATTTCTTGGGGCAGAGTGTGCATCTGTAGGCTCCACAATCACAGTGCTGCCTAGTGGGCCCCTGGGCTTGGCTGGTCATTTCCCCCAGACCAGGTGTTCCTTGCTGGGGGAGAGTGTGACAGGTTGATTAAGCTTGACTGTGCCGACTAAGTCAGGGACTGTGCCTTCACGCCAATGATGTGTGCCCACCAGTGTCACTAGGAAATCATCAATCTCAGTCTGAGTGCCTGGTGGTTTTGAGATTAGCTCCCAATACTCGTCAGATTCTTTCAGCTTGTGTGTCACATACTTAATCACATTAGTCCCAATAATTAAATCATCAACCTGGCCAGGCATGATCATACTGGGCACCACAAATTCACAGCCATATACCTCCAATGTCAAATCACAAACACCCTTGGGGACTGCCAACTGCCGCCACAGCCAACCAGTACTATGTTTGGGTTCTCCACTACTTTCCCAGTCAGGGTGCCAGCTGCAATGAGGTTGGTTATTACTGTTTAATTCATCGTGCAGGCCATAGAACCAGTGTCTTAACATCCATCTGACGGCAAGCTGTTTATTCACAGTGACAGGTGTATAAAAGAGATTATCTGTGTCATTAACATGCTGGATATTCTGACATATGACCCTCAGAGGGCCAGAAGGAAGCTCATTGAGAGTAGCCTCACCTACACCTGCACATTCCCTCTCTGAATGCAGGTGCTCGTGTTTCCCTGGCTGAAAGTTGGCTGCACAGGAAAGGAATTGACATTCATCAACTGAACTGACTGCTGAATCGCAGTACATGGCTGAGCATTGTGTTGGATCACTGACAGTTCACTTTGACATGACCGGGGTGTGGCACTTAAAGCACAGTTTATGAGATTGACAGTGTGACATTGTACTGTGAGATGAGTCACCACACACATGGCAGGCTCTAGGAACGTTGACATTGCTTTTACTGTTCATACTATGACTTGGTTTGGACTGACGTTTGGGCTCTTCCCGTTTGGACAGAATCTCAAGTACTGAACACAGCATGCCTGCTATACGGTCAAGACTGGACTGACTTGAAACAACTGCTGGCTGGGGAGACTCCATTATAGATTGCTTACACACATTGAGAATCATTGGGTGGTCAGGATCATGACCCTGCCTGTTGTCAAGAGAGGTCTGGGCACAGGTAATAGCTCTTGGAGGGCTAACAATATGCTGACTGTAAAAAAGGTTCTGGGCCACAGGTGAAGGGGTACCAACTCGCGAGGGACCCACAGACTGCATGCTGCAGTTGAGTGAGAGTGCTTTGGGCTGCTTGAAGGGGGGCACCAGCTCTTGATTTCAGCTCACGTTGAAACTCATCCAAGTGCACACCTGGACGTCTCTCATGGACCACTGATCAGCAGGCTTGCTCTTGAGAATGAGAGCTAAACTGGGGTCTGGACAATGTCTCATAAACAACAATGCAATATCGCTGCTGAGACTATCCGCTCTTCTGCCCTGTTTTTTAAGACATTCCTCGGCAACATCAGCGGTCCGGTTCAGCCGTAGCCAGTAATCATATGGGCCCTCATCATGTCTGGGTAGTGTATTATAGAAGTCAGCAAAAGGTAAGTTGGAATAAGAGACCTCGCTAAAATATTGTTTTAGAATGCCAAAAAATCAGTTCTGGGTGGTTGACATGGTCAAGTGATGTGTTACTACGTAGACTGACCCTCACCACCTCCTTAGCCTTGCCCATGAGTCTACACATAATCTCATCTGAATGTCCTGTGTGGGTGAGATTTCTCCTTTTAAAGCACACTTCCATAAAATCTATCCACTCCTTAATGTCACACTCATCTGACCCACCCCCCTAAACACTGGTGGTTCCTTGGCATTAGATCTAACAATTACATTCATCTTGGAGAGGTCTAGGGTCATCTCCTGAATGTTAGAGTAACTCGCAACCTGGCTCCTATAAGGCAGTGCGGTCTCACTAAAATTACAGTAGACAACAGTCTGGCCGTAACTGTATCACCTATGTGCCTGCCCACTTCCTCTACCAATTCACTCAGCAGCTGAGCTGTATTAACTGCAGTACCTGGTGTTCCAGATGTTGAGGTGCATGTTGGCACATTTGCATCAAAATCAGCACCCTGCAAACTGTAAACTCCATCCATATCAGTGATATGGTCGTGACTGGGCAGTGCAAACTGTACGGAGCCCTTGGGCCTGGCTCCCTGATAGCCAAACCCAGCATTAAATGCTTCACTAATTTTTAAAATGAATAAACTCAAAGGAATAAAAACTATGCCAGTACTATGAAATCACAAATGTTGAAAGGGGTTGAATATCCCTAGGATGGCCAATAAGGAAAAATAAAAATTAAACACTCCCACAACAAAAATACTCGTAATATGTTCAAACAAAGAAAAACTTGGAGCACTAATTGTCAGGCAGGTACCATACTGTACATTTCCGTTCTTCAGTGGTGATGTTGTCGCGTCCTCGGGGACCGACTTATCGCTGGTACTGACGACGAGTCACGGCACAAAATGTAACCCCCTTTTTCTGGCTATACCGTGTAGAAACCACGCCAGTGTTCTGAATTCAGGGTAGCTGCTGCAGGCCCATTTATTTTTGGCACAGCTCAATTCTGGCAAAATCAAAATGAACATATAGATGTTGTGGTCATATATTGCCAGCTCAACTCCAGCCCAACTCTGTCGCCGTCGTGTGACGAAGGGCTTTTTCTACTGCTGATATATAAATACACACATAATAAACACTAAATAAAATACAATTATAACAATTGGTTCAACCAAAATAAAACTCGATCGTATAGTTTACAACAGTATTAAATTTCATTACTTAGTATAAACATTTTACATAATAGCATTCCCTGAACCCGTTTTGTATTAATATGAAATGAATATAACTATATGTACATCGCAGAAAATTTATATTCAACAAAACAACATACATGGCAAAATCAAAATGAACAGATAGATGTTGTGGTCATATATTGTCAGCTCAACTCCAGCCCTATTCGTAAAGAAATGTGACCAAATGTTAGCTAGCGGAGAACAATGGCGGCCATTACACGCCTCATTAGCTTAAGTAAACGTTATTGTGAAGTTTAACAAAAGAAACACTAATATATATATTAGTGTTCATATATAATATCGATTGCCGTAACCGGACGGCACTTTTAGCAATTTTATAACACTTTTTTAGCCATATTTGGATTGAGCTCTATAGAACAACATACCAACTCTGTCGCCGTCGTGTGACGAAGGGACAGAGCTGTGACTACGTCATGCACTTGACCACACCCATCGCCACGACGAGGTGCTAAGTGAGATGCCAGGTTTGAATATGGGGAGTACAAGAGAAACTCAATATGCAAAGAACAATAACTTAATATATGTTGCCGAACTTCAACAAATTTATAACATGTAATTCTTATCTCGGTTACGTTAGCAGCACTGATGCTTTTATAGCTGATACTGACTCATGCAGAGGTTTCTGCCTGGTGTGCAACTGACGGCGGGTCAGTGAAAGAATCACAAGATCCCCCATGTCTTTAACAGCTGTCAGGTCAAAGACATATTGTCTAAACGCATAGGGCACCCTGATCTATTTCGGGGAAACAAGAGGAACCGGACTCTTAGATGTGTTTCGGGCCCCCCCCCCCTCCCTTCTTCTTTTTCTTTTTCTTTTAAATTGAGCATGAGCACATGTGGAAGATTCTGACGAGGTGCGACATGAAGATATTTCCCATCAGCTGAGAGGTCTTTGTACTTCTTCTTTCCCCTCTGCTTCTTCTCCGTGTTTCAGTCTTTCTCGCCTCTGTTAATCCTGCGCTCTTTTTCCACCGTCACATTTCATGTGGGTTCCTTGTGGGTTCCCAGACCTCGGGATCATTTTGCTAACCACAACAAAGAGGAAACATCACCCATTTGTGAACGGGCTCCTGCCAGCTGGATAGGTCTTGTCAACAAGGATTTCGGCGGAAGAGAGGAGGTTCGCTCACTTGAAAATCAGCAGGCGACAGCGCGGGTTAAAGGCTGTGATGGGTGATCAAATGTAATTTTGCTTTTTTGGCAGGGGTTGGCAGATATGATTCCTCTCTTCTGGTATACTGTTTCAGGTCTAATTTGAGATCTTAGGTGTTGAGTAAGGCTCTGACTATTTCATTATCCTCACTGTGATTATCGTGAGCTCCAACAGATTGATATATCATAACACTTGTTTCATATCCAACTTTGTATAGCAATTCGCATTCATCTCTCTGCCGTGGGATTTGATGTACAATGTGCACACATTTAAACAGATGTTTAGCACTGAGCCTTCCCCAGGAGTAATGGACAAGAGTAAAAATGTTCACTTCCAGTGAAAAACACATTGTAAAACAAAACCAAACGTGACAAAAAAAAATCATCACTTGCTCTCTCTGCTTCTTCTTCTCTCTGTGGTACGAGGTGAGAAGTGGGGAGATTGACTTTTAAACATAGCCTGTAACAGAACCGTCTTGGACAGCTTCACTCTCTTATGGGAAATGGTGGGTTTTTTTCCCCCGTCTTCTGCATCCTACCCACAGTCAGGAATAGCACAGCCAGGCGATGTGTAACCCCGAAGTGCTAAGCCGGTTTAGCTCTGTGCAGGAGCGAAGCCAGAGGAAACAGCTACAGGCAGCCACATTATCCCACTGACATAAAACATCTGATAGCCAGTTAACAGCGGGCACCTAACACTGGACCGTGCTTGGTTTCAACTTGCTTGCAAAGGTTGCTTTGGACAAACCTGACGGGGTGGACATGTCGCGCAGAAGAATTACATGCTTGGTGATATTGAATAAGCAGTGATTTAGACTTACGCTTCATCACTTCAACTGAAGGAGAAATCTACAGACCACTTGCAAGGTAGGCCTGCTGAATAAGGTCTGGGTCACGCCATAAAATGCTTTGGGTTTTTTTCCCCCTCCCCTTTTTCTCCCTAATTCCGGCCAATTACCCCACTCCTCCGAGCCGTCCAGATCTCAGCTCCACCCCCTCCGCCGATCCGGGGAGGGCATGCCTCCTCCGACACATGTGGAGTTGTCAGCCGCTTCCATTTCACCTGACAGTGAGGAGTTTCACCAGCGGGACGTCGTGCGTTGGGAGGATCATGCTATTCCCCCCCAGTTCCCCCTCCTCCCCGAACAGGCGCCCCCCACCGACCAGAGGAGGCGCTAGTGCTGCGACCAGAACATATACCCACATCCGGCTTCCCACGCACGACCAAAGCTTGGGAAACACGGGGATCCGAACCGGGGATCCGAACCGGCGATCCCCCTGTTGGTAGGCAACGGAATAGACCGCCTCGCCACCCGGACGCCCAAATGCCTTGTTTGAATCTCCGTATGAAAGTTGGGTCTTGCTGAATCCATTAGCCACACTGCACTGGTTAGACATGTTATACGCAAGAGGCAGTCACCGTTGCCTATGAGCTTTTTTTTTTTCATAACCGAGGCTCTCTCTCGGGCCATTTCATTAAGGCTCCTTCCCTTTGCTATTAAAGCCAGACCCAATTAGTCAGTGATGTCGTGATATCCTAATTAGCAGTTGATAATTTCCTGGAAAAAAGAAACATAGCCCCTGTTAACATTTTCCTCTTGACCAATAAAGCGTCAGATTTATAAGTACAACATGCAGACACACTTGCTTGCCCTTTGAAGGCTCACCGTGATATAAATGTGCCTTTAATGTTAATCCCGAGGCTATGTCACATGTGCTTCTCATGGCAGAGTCAAGGTTGCAGCGCAATACTGTAAAAATTCAGATCCCCAGCTGGATCAACCTGACCCCGCTAAATAGGAGAGAACGTATTGACAAAGAACACTACCGTCCTTCTCGTTGCAGTTATTCACAGTCTACGCCTTGGATACACAGATTTAGCAATGTACCTGCTGTAGACTTAACGTTGTTGCTTTGGCTTTTTTCTTTTTTCTTCTTTTTTTGTATGAAAGGCAAGAAATGACACATGTCAGAACACGCTCACTTAATGACAAAGCGGTTCATGGAAAAAGCAGCTCTTGGCTCATTGCTGTTGCTGGTCCTCGTTTTCCCACTGGTGGAATTTTCCTGGAGAGTTTCTCTTTGATTTGACTGCCCAGTCCTCATACATAGGAGTGAATAGGAGATGGAGGGACTTCAGGTTTGCCTCTCTACAACTTCCAAACCTTTTGTTGCATCATGTGTCTTTGTGAGGCTGAATGTCTCCTAATTAAGGCTGATGCTTAAGACTGGAGAAACTCTTGACTGACTGTAGTCTACTGTTTCACTGTACTGCTTATCCTCACCACGGTAAGACGGGCTGGACATGCACGGACACACGCACACACATTTGTAAAATAAGGAGGTTTTACATCCTCATTCAGAGGAGACGACGCCTTGGACATGGTGTTAAAAGACAGGAGGGGGAAAAAAGGTAGGAAAAAAAAGTCAGGTAGAAAAAAAAGGTCTCAAGTTGTTGACGTGAATGACCCCCAAGTGAAGAAGGAACAGAACGGGGAACAAAGGTCACGTAGCCCGTCAGGGAGCCAACATAGTACGTCTCAGTGGAAAAATTGAGGGTTCTCAAGTCTGAAAACACGAAGCCCTCAGAGGCAAAAGGTTATTTATTGCCTCTGGCTCCAGAGGGCTAATACTGTTCATTCTGATAAGAGCAATTATACTCCATCAGCATGTTTATGAACTCGGAAAGGTTTAAAGGTTTGTATATGGAATAATAATAAAAAGGAAATACCTTGTCTACACAATGGCACGTTATGAGCATCTTATGACTAATTTTCAAAGGTATTTGAGTCTAATTGTCAAAGTGTATTTTCATGTCTGGGGATTGGCACTGATTCAGCGCAGCAGGTTAACGCAATATAAAAAATAGCAGTGCCAGTCAAGCGAAGCGACACCTGAGAATCACCACTGCCCCCTGCTGGGCTCACACATGTCTGCAAGCTGTCTGAGCCCATGCATTTAATGTCATCCGTCACATTCAGACGGTATAGAAGAGGACAGACGAGAAGCCAACGACCAAGTTGTAATCACCTCAGTGTGACAGTCTGAGCCATTCCTGTGGCGTTGTCTACACTTGCCTTGACGCATACACCTGTTTCTTTCCCTCTGCATGGGAGCGCTATCTACGCCAAACCAAAACAGTATTTAAAAGTTGCCTCCGATTAGCAAATTTACTGTAAATACTTTGAAGATATTTAATATTTTTCCCTAATCGGTAGGATCTACTGGTAAATTCAACATGTATTTGAACCATTAACAATACCAATTTAGATAAAATGTGTATTTTGACCGAGCAAAATCGAGCAGGTATTAGGTGAACCAGTTCATTTCAGTTTGCATTTTACGTAATCTTAATGAAATTTACCCATGGGCATAATGATTTAAAAAAGGTTTTGAGTCATGCTCTGCGCTGTATTTATGTTTGCCGATAAGCGAGGCGGCATTAAACTGACAGATTTTGCAACGGAGTTCAACGTGACATTCTCTATCATACAAAGACGGAAAGAGCAAAAGGCACGTATGAAGTCTAGATCTAGACAAACAGAAGTATGGTGAAACGAGTTAGAGGCTGCCCTGAGCAGAATCAGATGACGAGGAAATGTCAAAAGCTTATGAACTCATGTTCCATGGAGACGGCTCAAACAAGTTAAATCCAGTAAGAAGCCGCACCTGGTCAGACGTAGCTTGGGTTGCGGTTGAGCCAAAAGTCCTCGCTTTATACATGTGTCTGTATGATAGCTCCAAACAATTTCTTGCAAAGCACACCGGTAACACGTGACAAACAATGAGAATAGTTTTTAGAAGGTTGGAAGGCTCATACAGAATTTAGAGGTATCTTCTGGGCGGACAAGCTAAGATGACAATGAGGAAGTCCACTGTTGTCTTCAATGCCCCACTTACTACCGACAAAACCTGCATTAATACTTGTACTTCAGTGAGAAAACCTGTGCAGACTCACAATATAGATCAATGCCATATTCGTATCCACCTGGCTAAAAGGAAGTAATCTCAGCCATCCCAACAATGCTAATATGAAAATGCCTGCCCCCGTATTTCTAATAGAAATTGTCAGCTCAGGAGTCACATGACCACCTGTAGACAGACTTTCAGCGAAATTGGGATTTGTGGCGTGAGATTCCGCTCGCTGGAAACCATCTGGTCCGCGTGCCGCTCCAAGCGCCATGGCAACGTGGACATGGAGGAAGTGAGGTGTGTGTGGGGGGGGAGGGGGAAGGGGGCAGCCAGCCGTGGTGGGAAACTAATCTGGGCACTGTTTCTTCAATCTACACAGCATGAGAAAGCCTGACATCATGTTAAAACATCGCTCAGAGCGCTTAATTGAATCATCGGTTATGTGTCTTTGTTCCTAAAGGCCTCTTCTTGAAAGAGATGTAGTGACATGGTTTTGCCAAGTCAATGCGAAAGCAGTGTGCTGAACACTGGAATTCTGTTTTTATCACCAGGCTTTGTTCGTACTGAAAACTAATCAAGTCTCAGCAGTGCTGCATTCATCAAAACTGCAGACAGTCACTGCTAGTAGCACACACAAATACGGATTTTCTTTAATCGGTGGTTTTTTTTGCCTCTTCATCTCCTCGATTTATGTCTGTTCCTCTCTTTATGCTCAGTTTTTCTTCATTCCTCTATTTCTTTGCTGGGAGCTCCCAGGAATGACCCCCTAAAAGGTCAGACAAACACCACTCAACCAAAGCCGATTGGACCTCAGGAAGTACTACAGAGGTTGCAGTTCCAAAACAAAACAAAATCTAGCCAACAACTCCAAAGGAAAAGGTGCAAAGGTGAACAAGAGATGTTTTCAAAAATTTAAATGAAAACGTCCGGGAGGCAAGTATTCATTTGTATCACAGGTGATGATGCACCCTGCATAAAACTTACATTCATGGACTCATGAATGTAACCCGTCACACATTGAAGAGTGCACGGGAGAAGGACAGATGCAAGGAGTGTGTGTGTGTGTGTGTGTGTGTCTGAGAGAGAGAGAGAGAGAGAGTGACGGAGCAGTATGCAAGGATAGAAACTGGCACTCTCTGAGGGCCAAGCAGAGGAAAATTGAGGATAAGAGCCTCTTTAAAGAGCATTGATTTTTCAGAGGCGTTAGTGCCATTTAGCACGTACGCCCTGGGTCTCCCCATTCACCCGATAGGAGAGCGGGAGGGGCGGTTGGCTGGGAAGTGAGAAAGAGAGAAAGGAGACTGGGAAAGAGTGGTGGGGGGCCTTGTTAATAATTGGATGGGCAAAGTTTCACATCGCTGGTGCCCTGGTAGCCGAAAGTTTATGGTGCATGCCACATAACCGCAACGTCCCTGGTTCGATTCCAGCCAGTGACCTTTGTTACATGTCATACCCATCTCTCTCTCCCCTTGTTTCCTGTCTGCCACGTCACTATCCTCTGGCCAATAAAAAAAAAGCAAAAATGCCAAAAAATAATCTAAATAAAAAAGTTTCATGTTGCTTGTACTGCAAGGCAGCATCTGATCTTACATCAGAAGGAGAGTGATAAATGCACGTTGTGAATGAAGTGACTGTAATTATTCACATCTGCCTTCAGTCTGGATGTTGAGCTGACCCGACGGAGTCCAAAGGAGCTCTGCTGCCTGGTCTGTGAAACCTGTGTCATTGCATGCCAAGCTTGTTTCTTCTCACCTCATTTTACAAACAGTGGGCCCTTTTAGAAAACCCCTCCCCTTGAAATAGGCTAATTGCGTTCAGTTGACTTCCTTGGATGCAACGGCCCTTACAAGTTAATCATCCAGGAAAGCCTCTTAGTGACAGCTACGCCTTAATTGCATACCAGACTGCGTCCATCAATTCTGAGAGTTGCAAATCCCGGCATTCCATCTGCATGGGAATGAAATATTCCATCTAAAACTTTTGTCCTTATAGAATTCCTAGTCTAAAGAAAAATCACACCATTGTGAAGATAAAAAGAAGCTACGTGCCATTGCACAACGGCGAGATGGTGTGCGAGTATAAATGGAAAACTTATCACGAGGAGCAGAGCATCAACAATACCTAATTTGTTGATCTTGTGTGCTTAACCAGAGGTTCACTCCCAAGTTCAACTATCCATAGGGTTCCCACAGTTTTGCTATTCTAAAACCCTTGCCAGTTCTTTCTTGTTTATAAGTTCCCCATCAGGGACCCTTCGATGCTCACCAAAACATTAAAGGGAAAACAAACTATGCTGACAGGAGTGACAATAAAAGGCATGTGGGGTTTAAGGTGGGGGTGGATCCGCCTGTGTGTGGCGTGACCATACCCACTCATCCTTGTTTCAGTCCGTGCTCATCTAGTCATTCCATGCTGGGTTTAGTGGGAGAGCGGGGTGAAGAAGCTAACCTTTTCCTCACAGCCATAACTTCCCACCATGACATCAAACCAACATTGCCTTATAGTGTCCCTCAACACTCGCTGTGAAAATGTCAGACCAGTTCTTTTCATCTGAGGGAAATCCTATCTGATTTACTTCCCTGACCCCCCCTCCTCCCCCTCCTTCCTCAGCTGAGGCGCCTGTTTGTACAGCGCCATGTTTCATTTGAATATCAAAGCCTGTGAGAAGGTGGCCAGACACTTTAAATGCCATTTTTTTGGGCTTCTCTCAGGGAATGCGACTGCTTAAGTGTCCTCGAAAAAGGGACCTGGTCATTGAGACAATGCCATCTTTGTAGTCGCGGGGCGATGGTAATCTCCATCTTTCAACTCTTCATTCCATTGATGAGATGATTACATGAGGGGCATATTTGCATCTCACTGCACAGCTCTCTTAGGGTGGGCAGTTTGGATTACATTTGAGAAACTGTTCACATTTTTGACAATGGACCCAAGAAGCAACGATGGTTGACATGCCCCTTATAAGTCTCCTTCACCCCTTCCCCCGCCTGCCTCTACTCTGTCAAAGTCAAGCCCTGTGGAGAGAGACCCATTTAAAACATATCAGTACTGACAGATGTCTCTGTGCGTCAAGGCAGCTTAAACTATAAGGGCAGAAAAAAAATACAATTCACTTTTTCCCTTGCAAGTTTTGAGTAGGAATAAGTATTTCACACAATGACCATCTTGCATTGAATTGTAGAAAGCAATACGCTAGACCAGATAGACCCTAATTATCAGGGTGTCAATAAGCTAGGCTGCAGAATCTCCCCAGCAAAATGCATTTCCATAAATATTCATTGTTTTCATGTGGCGTTAACAAGTGGGACGACTTCCTTTCATCAATTTGTGTTTTGTTGTTATTTTGACCTCTCCAAAGGAGGAACCCATAAATTAGTTGAAACTGTAATTCAATAGAAAGAATCTTGTATGTTCAGTGGTGCTCAAGGCTACCGAAATGGTTTATCTTTCTCAACTATCTTTGTCTGAAAACATAAACCTGCCCCGAGGACAAAAATAAAGCTGCTTGTACCAAGGTAATAATTCTGAGATGCCACAACCCCAAATGAAGACCAGAAGATAATAATATTCACTACCGATTTATGTTCTTGTTCTTGTGAAGGATGACCTGTTAGCTAATGCTTCAATAGGCCTGTGAGACACAGCTCTTACTTGCAACATCACCCAAAACTTCTCAAATACCAAGAAATGTTATGTTCCACGATGACAACTACACTTAATTCTATCCTATGTAGTTTTTAACCGGGCAAGGCCACGCACAATAAGCCCACTGAGAAGCTCAGAAGAAAAGGCCCCTGTAAGCAGTTCCATTTTTCTTTACATACCTCTATCAGATTCTTTCGTATCAACTGTTGACTCCATAAACTTAGGATAAAAGATAGAAAACAACAACAATGGATTACACAATTGTATGGCTTTTGTCCTCTCCTAAATACATTCTCTCTTTGTCATACACATTGCGGTTGTCTGCTGATGTAGTCTTAAGTTGCAGACATATGCCATGGTCTTACCACCTGCATGTTCATCTTCTGATAACATTATCAAACATCGAACAGAGTCACTTTGTTGTGGTTGTCTGGGCATGAAGAATCTACCTGTATCCTCTGGCTTCTGTAACACAAGTTGGGCATGTTCCTACACTGTACGTCTTAGTAGCCTAGCTCATGTTTGACCCTGTCTTTACTATGGTTGCTGAACATATAAATTAGAGCAAAACGAGAATCAAAACCTCCCCGTGACCCAGAGATACATATTACATGTTGAACATATCATGATTTAATACCCCCACACACACACACTTGAACATCAGTCCATGTTTGAACGTACACTTGAACACAAATCATCGACATCTGGAAACAGAGAGCTTCCCTAACATGACAAAACATAAATTTCGAGCACTGCAAACTGCAGGAGAACTTCTGGTTTATGCTAGAATCACAATTTGGTGTCAGTAAGCAGAGGACTCTCATTGGCTTTATGGAAAAGGAACCATTGTTTCAGGAGAGGATACTTTGATTTCTTTGCAAGGCGTTTCGACTGCCTGTGGCTTGGTGGCATGATTTCCAACGAATATTTACGACATTTCAAATTTCAATGAAAAAAAAAGACATATTATGCGATAGGTCACAATTTTTTCTTACCCCCCTCCACTCCACACGTTAAGCCCGCACGTATAGTCAAGCCAATAGCCCAATATCACAAATGGTAAAGCAGGGTTACCTATAAAGTCAATAAATATCTCTAAACTTTTCAGCTAAATAATCTTTAATTATAAACGCATGCTATTGTAAAGAAAAATAGTACAAAGCAGATATGTTTCTTTGACTTGCTTACAAAGTCTGAAAGGAATAAATACCGAGAAACGGTTGCTGCAAAGGTGACACTATTTTAGTTGACTTCCGTTTTGTAGCCTCTTCTCTCGTCCACCGGCGTCGCTGTCGGAAACATGCGCACTCGTACGAGCTCAGACCGGAAAAGAAGAAGAACATTAATCCAAGATGGCTGCGCGCTATGCGTTGGGTTCCATCCGGAGCTGCTTGTCCTGTGTGAAATCCTTGACGACCGGCAGCAAAATAAATGCGTCGCAGGGAATACTTGTTCCCCAGCTCTCGATTTTTGGAACCTCTCAGTGCAGAGGGATCCGACAAGGTGGGTTGTCTTAGCAACGGTTGGACGGCGAAACTCGTCGGGTTAGCTCTCAAACATTTTGTTAGCTAGCATGTTACCCCTTACTGCTGCACAATCACTTTAGACTCACTGAAGTGATATGTACCTTGCATTTTGTGAATTATACACAGATTATTTTAGCTGCAGATGATTTCCAGATAAGACGCCTATTTTTGTTCCGATCATGAAACGATATAAAATCATAATGTTAGCCATGATTCGATTAAGCACAGTTTGAAACAATTCCGAAGGCACTTGCAAACTACAAGTAAATGTAAAAACATACTTTGGTGTTAATGTTACCTTTGCTAAAGTTTCATAAATGTTTTTGAAGAAACATTAAACCAAAAGAATAACAAAAAGAAGAACATAGAGAACATATATATGAAACAAACCTGTAAACTAAAATCACAATCCAAACTTTTGAGTTTCACAAGTGAAGAAAGTGGAGAGAAGTACGAAAAATGTCCTGAAATTGATTTGATGGGTCTTATTTGGTACTTATTTCGAAATTGATTATTTCCCATTCCTAAGATTTTGTACATATTGTGCTATTTAATATACCAATTAGTCAGTGATTACAGTTCGTTTATTTTGCAGTTGTGGAGAAGCAAGAGGGCAAAACAACAATCGTAAGTACCGTTCTAATTAACACAAAACGGCTATGATTGTGTTAATTTATGATAATTTCTGGTTTTTACTTTTTTTAAAAGGTCAAATTTCTGTGGCAGCTGCTCTTGACTGCTGTAGTGATCTAAGAATTTATCTGTATAATCACAGAAATTTGAATCCGTTCATCTGGTATCCCACCTTTATAAACCTGCAGTTAGTTGAGACCGAAGAAGTCACTTAGATGAGTGATGAAACGTTTCCCTCAATAAACATTGTGTTCAGATGAATGGATTCAAATTTCTGTGATTTTCTTACCTGTATTAAATAAGCATGCATGAAGACATATTCTCTGTATAGACACTGAAACGTTTCTTGAGAATAATTCAGAAGCTGTACTCAGATTGACTTCTCAGTGAATAAATGGTGTGTTAAAATATGGAACATGGCTGTCAGTGACCGTGTTGTGTGGTTGCAGACATTCCACCCCATTTCATGAAATGCTGCACTTGGTCTCTCCCACTGACAAGACATCATACTTTTAATTATTTGGAATCATTCTTATATAGCCGCTTTAAGAAATGTATGTTTGCATGTTTTTAAGAGGGTAAGAAAAGTAATAAGATATTAAATACATTTATGTAAGGGTCTCTGGAACTCCAGATTTTCAGTTGGGGAAAATCTGTTGGAAAGTGACCATGGAGAATAGAAACACAAAAATCTTTATTAAACGTTAGTTACCACACTATACCTCAGTTTGATTTCTTGCTACTCACAAATTCTTTTGTGCAAAGACAAACAAGATAAAGGACTAAGTCCCACAGCAAAGAAACCTAACCTTAGGCCTATTTATATCTTTCTAGATTGAGGGCAAAATATTGGACATCCCAGAGGGACCTCAACCTCCCAATCCCACAGCAAAGTGCCCTATCTATCAATGGAACTTGCAGCACAAATACAACTACACTGTAAGTACATTTACTGTTATGATGACCAAATTATCCATGAGAGATTATGTAAGGTGGATGAATAAGGCACATTATTACCCTTCTTCTCTCAAAATTTTGACTTTCTTGTTCTCTTTTTTTGCTCTCCAAGGATGTCCTACTACTCAGCCAGTTTATTAGGTCAGATGGAGGGATGTTGCCCAGGAGAATCACAGGCCTTTGTAACGAGGAGCATCGCAAGATCGCCATCTGTGTGCAGATGGCTCACAGAGCAGGTTGGTCTTACAGTCTCTTTCAAGTTTGTGTATTGGTGCTGCAGTTCTCCTCCACTTCAAATTCTGCTCTAAAAAAAAAAAAGAAAAGGAAAAAAAAAAAAGCAAAACTCTTGAGTCATGCCAATATAAAATAAAATGTAGGCTGTTTTTTTTACTTCCATATTTATATCATTGTGTAAGCTTTTTAATCACAATACTGCTACAAAACTATGAACAAAAAACTTTAATGAGAACCAGTTGAACATTCAGCCATTTCCGGAGCGCATGTTTCCCTAAGAATTTGTTGACATTTTCAAAACCTGTGGCTGCCAATTGAGACAGGAGGTTCTGTGGGAGAAGTCTGATATGAAATTTTTTTTTTTTGCCTGTTGTACCAGGTGTGCTAATCAGGGTGTCAGGTTTTCAGGTGGGAAATTAAATTTGTTGTGCAGAAATTCTCTGGTGATGGAATGAAATGTACATATTTGAAAGTACTGTAAATGTTTTGTCAGTTTCACCAATGCTTTTATGTTATTGAGCAGTAGACAAAGGTATATATAGATCAGGGAGTGATGAATCTAAACATTGACAAGATAGCAAGATACACTTACATCATCAGTGACCCAATACCGAGTGGTCTTTTCTTTGTTGTTCATCGTAGATTTATTCACATTGAGTATTACATACATGGCTACTATCTCTTAAAATGAACGACAACTTGGAAATACCAGTAAGTCACTTGTTGTATCTTACAAGTACATGTGGACAGTTTATGCATCTAAATTGTCATATGCAGAAGTGCCAACTATTACGTTTTACCCGTAGTAGCCAAAGAATTTGACCTTCTGCTACAGTGCTATGGAGGAGGTCATAAATCCTAAATTTTTATGGTTTACCAGATCCATTTCTTCTCCCTTCAGTTATCCACCAATCTAATGTATTTAAATTATGCATTAAGGGTGTAAAGTGTGACAGTTTTGCTTAGATTTGCTATTAAAATGACCCCATGAGAAGGTAAATTATTAAAACACTTGCACACATGGGATCCATTATCAGTGAAATTTGTAAGATGGACAAGAGAAAGTCATTACTTAAAAGGGATGGGTAATTGTACTGTTGGCCTATCCAATATCTGGTCTAATTTTAAACACAACTATGATTTATCAACATAGCGAAATAAACTTTAAGTGACAGTATTGATTTTGAAAAATATTCCCTTGTTGATCAGTGTCTGTTGGATGTAATGACATGCAGCCTATATCCTTAGCTTGTGAGTGAATTGAGTGGCCGCAAGCTGTTGACACCGGGATTAGGTTTCTTTTTTCTTTCTTTTTTTTTTAACATACTTTGTTTTTAGGTGAAGTGAAATGACTTTGAAGCCTAAGTAACCCTGTACGTTAAATATGCTAAATATAGTGCCACACACTAAAGGTTGCATAAATTAAATAAAGGCACTGGTTTATGTCTTTTTTTCCCCACTGTTTCTAATGTGATACATTTAAAAGGGCCCAAAATGAGTTTCTTGTCTTATTTTGTGGTGCGTATATGCAACTATTTTTTTGGGGGGGGGGGTTCCCCCTTTTCTTCCAATGGTACTTGGCCAGCCACCCCATTTTCCAAAGCGTCCCAGTCACTGCTCCACCCCCTCTACCGATCTGGGGAGGGCTTGCAGACTACCACATGCCTCCTCCGATACATGTGGTGTTGCCAGCCGTTTCTTTTCACCTGACAGTGAGGAGTTTTGCCAGGGGGACGTAATGTGTGGGAGGATCACGCTATTCCCCCCAGTCCCCCCAAACAGACGCCCTGACCGACCAGAGATGGTGCCAGTGAAGCGACCAGGACACACACCCACATCCGGCCTCCCACCCGCAGACACGGCCAACTGTGTCTGCAGGGACGCCTGGCCAAGCTGGAGACAACACGGGGATTCAAACCTGACGTCCCTGTGTTGGTAGGCAACGGAATAGACTGCCACGCCACCCGGATGCCCCTATGCAACTATTTTTATGCTCATTCTTGTTATTCACCCTCGGTGCTACTGTTTCCAACTTTGCAACGTTGGCACCTCTGCATATGGCACCAATGTAGACTGACAGAAAGGAATCCCTGTGTTTTACTTGGTTGTGAAAGTACTTTACCAATTGACAGCTTAACTTCTGAAATTTTGCATGAGACAGAACACATTTGAAGTTTTTTTTTTTTTTTTAAGGGCTACTCCCTGATCACAGGCCCAAACTCCCAGAGGGCCACGTCCCAAAGAGACCCAAGCCACAGCTCAACAGGTGATGTTTCTGCATATACACTACCGTTCAAAAGTTTGGGATCACCCAAACAATTTCGTGTTTTCCATGAAAAGTCACACTTATTCACCACCATATGTTGTGAAATGAATAGAAAATAGAGTCAAGACATTGACAAGGTTAGAAATAATGATTTTTATTTGAAATAAGATTTTTTTTACATCAAACTTTGCTTTCGTCAAAGAATCCTCCATTTGCAGCAATTACAGCATTGCAGACCTTTGGCATTCTAGCTGTTAATTTGTTGAGGTAATCTGGAGAAATTGCACCCCACGCTTCCAGAAGCAGCTCCCACAAGTTGGATTGGTTGGATGGGCACTTCTTTGAGCAGATTGAGTTTCTGGAGCATCACATTTGTGGGGTCAATTAAATGCTCAAAATGGCCAGAAAAAGAGAACTTTCATCTGAAACTCGACAGTCTATTCTTGTTCTTAGAAATGAAGGCTATTCCATGCGAGAAATTGCTAAGAAATTGAAGATTTCCTACACCGGTGTGTACTACTCCCTTCAGAGGACAGCACAAACAGGCTCTAACAGGTACTATTTAATGAAGATGCCAGTTGGGGACCTGTGAGGCGTCTGTTTCTCAAACTAGAGACTCTAATGTACTTATCTTCTTGCTCAGTTGTGCAACGCGGCCTCCCACTTCTTTTTCTACTCTGGTTAGAGCCTGTTTGTGCTGTCCTCTGAAGGGAGTAGTACACACCGGTGTAGGAAATCTTCAATTTCTTAGCAATTTCTCGCATGGAATAGCCTTCATTTCTAAGAACAAGAATAGACTGTCGAGTTTCAGATGAAAGTTCTCTTTTTCTGGCCATTTTGAGCGTTTAATTGACCCCACAAATGTGATGCTCCAGAAACTCAATCTGCTCAAAGAAGTGCCCATCCAACCAATCCAACTTGTGGGAGCTGCTTCTGGAAGCGTGGGGTGCAATTTCTCCAGATTACCTCAACAAATTAACAGCTAGAATGCCAAAGGTCTGCAATGCTGTAATTGCTGCAAATGGAGGATTCTTTGACGAAAGCAAAGTTTGATGTAAAAAAAATCTTATTTCAAATACAAATCATTATTTCTAACCTTGTCAATGTCTTGACTCTATTTTCTATTCATTTCACAACATATGGTGGTGAATAAGTGTGACTTTTCATGGAAAACACAAAATTGTTTGGGTGATCCCAAACTTTTGAACGGTAGTGTACATGCGTGTATATGCATGAGAAACTATTCTTGAGTATGTCCCACCATTGTAGCTTACCTGTGACCAATTCTCAGTGCAGATGTGAAGTCCTGTGCAGATTGATTTTACAGTTACATAACCAAACACTGCTGTTTGATATTACAGATACCTGACTCGCTGGTCCATTAATTCAGTGAAACCCATCTACAAAAGAGGTCTGAAGTGGTGTAAGAAGCGCATGCCTGTGGGCCACCCAGCATTAAAGAACAATGTGCACTATGGTCATGCACCCCTCAACTTGAATCACTGATGGACAGAAAGCTTGCCTGATCTGTTCAGCCCCTGAAAAGGAAGGGTAGCACCAATGTGCAGAGGCAAATTTTATTGGTTGTTCTTCAGGCACAAAACCCAAGTAAACCTCTTCTGAAACTCCATTCTGCCCTGAATTTTTACATTATAGTGATGGCAAAAGGCTGCAACAGAGAATTGCATCAGTATTTATTCTGAATTTCCTGTTTATTTAGCAGATGCCTTATTTGAATGAGTCATTCTGAGTACCAGCCATATTTTTGGTCTCATTTGGCTTTTGAAAAAGCCATTGAAATGAACGTTGAATTTACTGGCAAGTTTGATGTGAAAAGAAACTGGGTCAGTAAGACATTTTCGAAGTAGGTGGTATGTTGGCTTTGAATACTAAAGCCAACCCAGATGTACAAATAAAATGAGTCTGTTTATCCTGTGTCAACATGTTTAAGAGAATAGGAAATACCTTGCTTGAGAACTAAATTCAACAAGACACTTGTAGAAGTAAATCAGTGTGTAATTCTTTTATTTATTTGTATAAAAACAATGTATCACATAAATCTAGCTGCTGTCAGGGTTGGTTTGGGTGACATCACCTAGCACACAAGAAATTGAGTTTTTTTTTTAAGTTTGGATCAAGAACTAGATTTACTTGTTGCTTTACTATAGCATGAAAGGAAGGTCCACATTCTTGGAGCCATCACCCATGTAGATATATCCATGGCGTGGGGTCACTGGCACATGAAAGAAGGTCAGGCCAAGCCACCAAAGGCTGCGAATCACACACACATTGCTGCCACATTCAAACTGCAGACTCCAACACCCTGTACACAGAGACAAGATGAACTGTTTATCATATATAAATTACCTCTTGCAGCGCTGCTGCTGCTCCCAAGTTATGAGAATTGCAAAGTTCACACAAAGTTGAAGAACCCCTCTAAATCACCATGCTAAAGGACTTTATTGTTTTTATGTCCCTAATTCCAGTTTGTGAAATGCCAATATATTTTCCCTATTTACTACTGTGTTAACTATAAGTAAATAGAGGGCTGATAGTTCATTTTGCTATTGGCCAAGTCTCCCTGAGTGTACATCAGGGTGGCCCTGCTGCGCACAGCTGTATGCTACTGGCTTCCAGCCTGAGACAGAGAACAGAGTTAATGTTGATAGGAGCAGAATGCTGACTTGTCATGTTCACTGACTGCACTGAGCTGGATAGAATTAGAGGCTCTAGTGCTCCCTGTTTAAGGTATTCCCAGATGGAAATTGGTCCATCCAATGCTAGTGGCAGCTCAGGGCTATTCCAGTAAATCAGCCTTTTGGGATAGATGAGGTCTAACCTTTTTCGGTAATTGTAGGTGGGGCCATGAACCCATGACCAAGAGAACCGAGGATAAGACCAGGATCTGTAACTATGAAAACATCAAAGACATTTGATGTATTTCTTTAAACTGGAGGTGGTGATTCCAATAAGTCAGGCAGTTGTGCTTGTATTATAAATCAAAGTTGTTCAACAGCTCATTTTGCATTTGGAGTCATATTTGTTGAACTTCTGTCCTATGAGGCTAAATTAATTTGACCAAGGTTAAGCGCAAACCTTTTTATAAATGCTACACGCCAGATGCATATAGTCAATGTCCAGTTTATAACTGTAGGCCACTGTTACTGATGTAGTTTGGGGAGTGTGGCTCTTCCATACTTCCGTGGCATAGGGAGGAACGCTCAATCATAAATCAGGAGTTGGAAAAAGAAAATAATTTCTGCTAACTCCTTGGGCAAGCCTGCAAGATTTTCACAAGGAAGATGGGGAGCTCAACTTTGGGATCCCATCGGAAAGCACCTGTCTTTGGGTGGATACCGTATTCCACTTTTCCCCAAGGAACCTTCCCAGATGATTTGCAGTCATTCTCCTTTTCAACAAAGTTTTGAGGTGTGTGTGGCAGTGAGACAAGTGAGTGAAGTGGGCTGGATGGAGGAGGTTGCAGTAATTCATATAAACTCGAAGATATGCACACAAACACATGCGTACGTCTAAGCCATCCACAGTTAAAACTGCTGTTGCCCGTTTTAGTCACAGGCATTAAAGATGCACAAACATTTTGCTCTCTTTCATACACATGCATACAAGACCTCAACTCATTAACTACAACCTAGGCCCAGCTGAACAACTAACTCTCTTGTCCTCTCGCTCCCACGTGTCACCCGAGCTTAATATATGTCAAATTTCACAATTGTTTTTATTGTAAAACTCAATGCCAAACTAGGACCTGGAATTCTGGGATGCGTACCAAGCCTGCTTAATCCAATAGAACAAATTCCAAGTTATTAGTCCACTGTAATTCCCCAAAGCTCAATGGTGCAGAGCTGGTATGACACAATCATTGGGAAACTTTTCTGGCCTGTTCTTAGAATACATATTCCATCTGGTGTAGAGTGCACTCAGCAGAGCAAGGAGGCCATGTGGAGCTGACTTGGAGATTTTTAGCGATCTAGCCTTACTTATGTCCACACTTCAACTGCTTTGTATAATATGCGGTTATCTAAAACAGACCATCACACTGGGCACAGAGTAACAATGAGAGAATGTCTCAGCAATTTCCTTTTATAAGAATTCTCTTGTGACTCATCAGAAACTTGAAACATCATGATTTGCGTTAATAATGCAACTCATTTAGGTGTAATGCTACAAGCCTACTGGAATGTAACAAAGAAAAGTAACCTCATGTAATAACACTGCCATTATAAAGGCCTGATTGATACTTGATGTTTAAACATGTTTGAAATGCAACCAAAATGCAACTGCATACACAGTTGTCTCTTAAGATTTTTCCAGACAAGGCAAATAAAAAAAATAAGGTCGGGAAAATAGGCATTTTTGGATCTCTAGCTAAAGTGCAGTCATACGGTTGTTAATGTAATGCAAGCTAACCTGGTAAGTTTACCTTTAGGAATGTCATCACTCAGTGGGTTCAAGAAGTCAATAGATGGGTCCAAGTCAGCCATCTCATGTACAGATTTCTTCTTAAGATTTTTAGGCTCAGTAAAGTGAAAGAAATTGTCAAGCTTTTGTGCCTCAGTGTGAGAGAGACCTGTTGAAAAATATAATGCACACAGATATGATAATGACAGCTATGAAATCACAAACAGTAAATCAAAATGTGAAGAGTTTAGTATCAGGTGGTATATGGGATGCTCATACATGTGCAGTGGTATACTGCACATGTATGAGCAGTGTACCACTGCACATGAGTATGATGATGTCTGAGCTGTACTCAGGCATCATCATACTCATCATCCATACTCAGCTGTGAGTAACACATTAAACATCAGCACCATGATAACACACATCAGTGCACTGCACACCTATGCAAAATCATTTTTTTTTACCTTCAAAGCTACGGTTGGTCTGGACCAGGCCCTGAGGATTCTTAATGAACGCTCCACGTGGCACCACAGACACTTCCTCATCAATCTGATGAACTGTCACTGCAAGTCTAATTTCCTCAGTAACCTGCATCTGCAATCAAGAAAAAAAATGTTTATCATTTATACCTCTCAAATTCATGACTGTAGTTAGCATGAGCATCAGCCTACAGGAAATGAAACATGATTTTAAGGATCAAATCAGTAATTACCCTGAGCACTGATTGTTGTTGACAAAGAAACAGCATTTATGTAACAGAGCAATGTGGCATTGTGACATTGTCACTGAAGAGAGGTAGAATTTTACATAATTCTATGTAAAAGCAAATGCCGCTTAGTATTAGTTTTTAAAGATGATTTTATTGCATTCTTTGCCTTTATAGAACAAAGGATAGTGAAGTGGCAAACATGAAACAAGGGGGGGATGGATACAATATGCAACAAAGGTCACTGGCTGGAATCGAACCAGGGACACTGGTTATGTGGCACACGCTGTAACCATTCAGTTACTGGAGTGCTGGGAGTATTGGTGTTGATTTCACATCATTCCATGTTTTGGTCTCTGGATGCAGCACACGCACTAAAGTGTTTACTTTAGATACTTATAAATAGATCCCAAGGTAATATAATATTTGGAAGCTGTGATGAGGGCAGCACGGTGGATTAGTGGTTAGCACTGCCGTCTCACAGGGAGGTTCCTGAGTTTTATTTCAGCCCATCTGTGTGGAGTTTGCATGTTCTTTCCATATTTGTATGGATTTCTTCTGGGCACTTCAGTTTCCTCCCACAGTCCAAAGACATGCATGTTCAGTGAACTGGACTCTAAATTGTCCGTAGAGACTGTGCGTGTGGGCTGTATGTTGGACAAGAGACCCATCCAGTGTGTCTCCCTATTCAGCCCACTGTCTGCTGGGATGTGCTCCAGCTGTCCATAACTCTGAGTTGGATTAAGCCGGTATAAGTGATGGATGGATGGATGGAAGCGGTAATGACTTTCCTGCTGTGACGCCAGTT
This sequence comes from Lampris incognitus, assembly GCF_029633865.1. Lineage (NCBI taxonomy): Eukaryota > Metazoa > Chordata > Actinopteri > Lampriformes > Lampridae > Lampris > Lampris incognitus. The sequence continues at coordinate 26,134,225 of NC_079225.1, forward strand.
TGCTGCTGAATAAATAGACTGAAGAAAATACCACTTTGCTCTTACTGGTGCATACTTGATTGAGCCAAGGAGACTAGGGCTATACAAATAAAACTGACTTGACTTGACACACGTCTGCATGTACCCTTCCTGTACAACAGCACTGAACGGTATTACTTACCGGAACGTCTTCCTCCTTCGTAGCCCCGCCCCCCTCTCCCTGCCGGCGGCATTCATACACGTGGGACGGGTCCCCCATGAAGCGGCCCCTGGCAGCTTTAGACACCGCTTCAATCATCGCATCAGTGGCAGGGCCCAGCAGGTGCCACTCCACGCAGTTGAAGCTGCAAGATTCAGAGATACTGACCAACAAAAAGGTACATAACCAGCACAAAAACCCCAATAATGCAAACTATTCATCTACAAATAACGGCGCGTGCGCGGGTACGTTTTTAGATACTTAAGCTAGGAGGGGGAAAGGCAGCGTATTTAGGAGTGATTCGCATTGTTTGGCTACTCGCCTTTAATTAGAAATGAGACGAAAGCAGAATCCAACTATCTTACCTATAAAAAGTCTTTTTGTTCTTCATCTCATCCCCTTCATTGCCCTGGGCGATAAAATAATCCCCATTCAGTCCTAATAGTTTGCCCCAAAACAGCACACGGTTAAACTTGTAGTTTTTCTTCAGGATCGCAAATGAGGTCTGCAGGGCGGCCCTGTGCTCGACGCTTAAAGTATAACCGCTGCCAGCAACGAGGTCTAAAGAGCAGCACAGAGAATTCGAGTCCATAAGGTTGGAAAAGAAACCACTTTTATACTATAAAAACAAAGTGGCGTTCAATATGGGAAAAGCGCTGCCGTGAGGTGATGTTCTCACTTGCTTGCTAAAAGACCTGCTGGGCCCGTTGCTAAGGAAAACAAACGTAATTGCTCATGTTCCCATAGCAACGGTGCGGGAGGCGTTTTTTTTTAATTGAGCTTTATTCGTCCCATACTTCACGTACAAGTACAATGAGCAGTGAAGTGTTTTTTGGCAAACTCCAGAAACGCCCAACAAAAGAGAAGTGGAAACAATAAAATATGGATAAAATAAAATACAATAAATTAAGAAAAGAAAGTTAAATTTTGAAAAAGTTAAAAGTCCCGGTGGTATACAGAAGGTATTGTCCTGTTAGGCATCTTTTTTAAAATGTGCAAGTTACTATACAAATGCAAGTACGCAAATAGTCTGTATAAGTAAAGTGCCAGAGGCAAAGTGGCAGTAGCAAAACGCTGGATTTGAACTCTACCAGTTTTAATACGAAGGCATTGTTTTTAAGATTGTAGAAATGATTGCGATGACCTCTGCAACCCCCCTACCCAACTACTGTGTGTGTGTGTGTGTGTGTGAGAGAGAGAGAGAGAGAGAGAGAGAGAGAGAGAGAGAGAGAGAGAGAGAGAGAGAGAGAGAGAGAGAGAGAGAGAGAGAGAGAGAGAGAGAGAGAGAGAGAGAGAGAGAGAGAGAGAGAGAGAGAGAGAGAGAGAGAGAGAGAGAGAGAGAGAGAGAGTGTGTGTGTGTGTGTGTGTCTGTCTGGGTGACGTAGCAGTTTGTAGCATTTCCAGTTAGAACCTACCAAAGGATAGATAATCAGATTATCAATCAAAATCCAAACCAATTAATAAACATAAATCAAAACGTACTTCACTTACTAGGATGGAATCACAAGCTCACAATCATCTCACGTTGGCCTATATTTGTCCCCAAATATTGGCGGCCGACTACCTGACCACAGTAAGTCATATATATATATATATATATTTTTTTTTTTTTTTAAACCCAAATAAAAAAAACAGGAAAGATATTCACAGTATCTAAGGCTAAGTGAGCATGCCAGCCCACACAGAAGGGCAGATACAGGTAAACATAGCTGCCTTAAGAGCGCAGGGTTGTCCTCTCACTGTGGTGAGGGAGCAATGGAAATAGAAATTCACTTCCCTCAACATGGTGTACAAAATGTTAATGATGTCAGGGAAACATTCTTTCTAGTTTGAAAAATGTAAAAGAAAAGGGTCTGACAAACAAAAGGGCCATTATTTGGGAAGCTCGTGGAATGGGCAGTTTTGGCAGTTAGATGGCCAACGTAAGCTTTAGTCACAACAAAACTGGCAACCAGTTGGACGCCAAATAAAAACAAAGGGCATATTAACAGAAGCCACATCATAATTATTGTCAGGCATACAATAATATACACATGCAATAACTCAAACACATATTTCAAGAAGAGGGAGGAACACAGGGTGACGTACAAGAGTGGAGGAAAGTGCACACAGGTGGACTATATCTTATGTAGAAGGCACCATCTAAAAGGGATTGGAGACTGCAAGGTGGTGACAGGGGAGAGCGTAGCCAGGCAGCATCGGATGGTGGTCTGTAGGATGACTTTGGAGACCAAGAAGAGGAAGCGAGTGAAGACACAGCCGAAGATTAAATGGTGGAAGTTGAAGAAGGAAGACTGTTGTGTGGAGTTCAGGCAGGAGTTAAGACAGGCACTGGGTGGTAGTGAAGAGTTGCCAGATGGCTGGAAAACCACTGCAGAAATAGTGAGGGAGACAGCTAGGAAGGTACTTGGTATGTCATCAGGACAGAGGAAGGAAGACAAGGAGACTTGGTGGTGGAATGAGGAAGTACAGCAAATTATACAGAGGAAAAGGTTGGCAAAGAAGAAGTGGGATAGTCAGAGAGATGAAGAAAGTAGACAGGAGTACAAGGAGATGCAGCGTAAAGCAAAGAGAGAGGTGGCAAAGGCAAAGGAAAAGGCGTATGGTGAGTTGTATGACAGGTTAGACACTAAGGAAGGAGAAAAGGACTTGTACCGATTGGCTAGACAGAGGGACCAAGCTGCAAAGGATGTGCAGCAAGTTAGGGCGATCAAGGATAGAGATGGAAATGTGCTGACAAGCGAGGAGAGTGTGCTAAGAAGGTGGAAGGAGTACTTTGAGGGGCTGATGAATGAAGAAAATGAGAGAGAGAGAAGGTTGGATGATGTAGGGATAGTGAATCAGGAAGTTCAGCGGATTAGCAAGGAGGAAGTGAGGGCAGCTATGAAGAGGATGAAGAATGGAAAGGCAGTTGGTCCTGATGACATACCTGTGGAGGCATGGAGGTGTTTAGGAGAGATGGCAGTGGAGTTTTTAACTAGATTGTTTAACACAATCCTGGAAAGTGAGAGGATGCCTGAGGAGTGGAGAAGAAGCATACTGGTACCGATTTTCAAGAACAAGGGCGATGTGCAGAACTGTAACAACTACAGAGGTATAAAGTTGATCAGCCACAGCATGAAGATTTGGGAAAGAGTAATAGAAGCTAGGTTAAGAGGAGAGGTGACGATCAGCGAGCAGCAGTATGGTTTCATGCCACGAAAGAGCACCACAGATGCGATGTTTGCTTTGAGAATGTTGATTGAGAAGTATAGAGAAGGCCAGAAAGAGTTGCATTGTGTCTTTGTAGATTTAGAGAAAGCTTATGACAGAGTGCCGAGAGAGGAGGTGTGGTATTGTATGAGGAAGTCAGGAGTTGCAGAGAAGTATGTAGGAGTGGTGCAGGATACGTATGAGGGAAGTGTGACAATGGTGAGGTGTGCGGTTGGAATGACAGATGGGTTCAAGGTGGAGGTGGGATTACATCAAGGATCGGCTCTTAGCCCTTTCTTGTTTGCAATGGTGATGGACAGGTTGACGGACAAGATCAGGCAGGAGTCTCCATGGACGATGATGTTCGCGGATGACATTGTGATCTGTAGCGAGAGTAGGGTGCAGGTTGAGGAGAGCCTGGAGAGGTGGAGGTATGCACTAGAGAGAAGAGGAATGAAAGTCAGTAGGAGCAAGACGGAATACCTATGCGTGAATGAGAGAGAGGACAGTGGAATGGTCAGGATGCAAGGAGTGGAGGTGACAAAAGCATTTGAGTTTAAATACTTGGGGTCAACTGTCCAAAGTAACGGGGAGTGCAGTAGAGAGGTGAAAAAGAGAGTGCAGGCAGGTTGGAGTGGGTGGAGAAGTGTGTCAGGAGTGATTTGCGACAGAAGGGTACCAGCAAGAGTTAAAGGGAAAGTTTACAAGATGGTTGTGAGACCAGCTATGTTATATGGTTTGGAGACAGTGGCACTGACGAAAAGACAGGAGGCGGAGCTGGAGGTGGCAGAGTTGAAGATGCTAAGATTTTCACTGGGAGTAACGAAGAAGGACAGGATTAGGAACGATTATATTAGAGGGACCGCTCAGGTTGGACGGTTTGGAGACAAAGCAAGAGAGGCAAGATTGAGATGGCTTGGACATGTGTGGAGGAGAGATGCTGAGTATATTGGGAGAAGGATGCTGAATATGGAGCTGCCAGGGAAGAGGAGAAGAGGAAGGCCAAAGAGGAGGTTTATGGATGTGGTGAGGGAAGACATGCAGGTGGCTGATGTGACAGAGGAAGACGCAGAAGACAGGAAGAAATGGAAACGGATGATCCGCTGTGGCGACCCCTAACGGGAGCAGCCGAAAGTAGTAGAATAACTCAAACCTTTCTTCTGTCAATGCCAGTGCCTATTGTTTTTGCAATATTAATATGTGTAGTGATCATATTTTCCTACAGCACGTGTAAAATTCCTTCACGTTACCTTGATTTGTACACCTAGCTCACATATGCAGTGTGGATGGTAGTAGAGAGTGCAGAGGAAGTTGCGAGGAATTTCCTCGCTAGCAGACAGAAACTAAATTCTTTGCACTTCTGTAAGGTTCCCCCTGTTGTGGTCTGATTGATGGCTCTTTGTGCTTGCCTCATGTACTCTTGCTCCTTCACCCATGTGGCCCAAAACACAGAGAAGAACCAAAGACTCTTGCAGTTGAAGAGGGAGTCCACTGAGCCCTGTGACAGCTGACAGGATGCACGCTTAGACCTCAGTAACATGAAAGCATGACACAAGGAAATTGGAGGAAACGGCTAGGAATATAACTTATTCTGCATTACTTACCATGAAAAGTAAGTTGATGCATTTGTGTGTGTGTGTGTGTGTGTGTGTGTGTGTGTGTGTGTGTGTGTGTGTGTTTGTAGTTCTATTTTTGTGAGGACCAATTTGAGATTGTAATCATCAGATTGAGGACATTTTTGCAAAGTGAGGACATTTTGTCCAGTCCTCGCTTCTTTAAGGGTGTATTTTACTGTTAGAATTAGAATTGGGTTAAGGATAGGGTAAGGTTTAAGGTTAGGCATGTATTTCTGATGGTTAAGGTTAGGGTTAAGGGCTAGGGAATGGATATAGCCAATGAGGGGCCCTCACAAAGATAGAAATCCAAGAATGCGCGCGTGTGTGTCTGTGTGTGGTGAGAGTATGATAGCTTTGTAATGGCAGAGACATGGCTGGATTTAACACAGTGAATACATTCACGAGGAGGAGACAGCGGAAAAAGAGAGGGATGAGTGTTGAGGGAGGAGGAGGTTAGCACAGAGGAATCAACGTGACTATGAGAAATAAATATCTGATTCAGAAAAAAAACTGTTGTGAATTGTTTTAAAATGAATAGACTTACTGAATACACGTCTGGGGATGCAGCTGTGATCGAGTGCAACAGCAGCACCACCCTCAGGAACGACACAAGAACAGCTAAGCATACACAAAACCAGTGGAAATTTCCTCCTTGCCTCTTTATTTGCACGCAATCTAGCACAGTGGAAAACTACAGTAGGTCTCATTCTGGATGCAACAATTCAAATCTATCACTTGCATTCAACCTCTTAAGAAACCAAGCAACGCGCAAACATCTAAGTGAGCTGTCAACTGGTGTTTTCTACTCTGATCTGATGTTTAATGGCATTTTAGGTCCAAAGGTTTAATCAGTAATTCTAACTTTCCACAGTGTTCTTCAGTGTCACTTGGACTTATTCTAACATTCATGTGTTGGACGCTTTCCACCCTTGGAACACGTTCATAGAATTACTACTGCTACAAATATGCATCAATTCAAAGTCATGACTAAGTACCTTCAAAATATGAAAAAAACAAAAAAACAAAAAAACAAAACAAAAACATTCCCACACGTTTATCCTTCCTGGCCACTCTTTACTCACACTAGGCCTCTTTCTAAACCTGACCAACAATATGAACACAGCCTGGTCTGTCTCAGCCCAAACCATTAGGCCCCTGGCATTAGATCTGTCTCGAGAACAGCAGTAAGAGAATAATAGACCCTGATCTGCATTCAGTCCCATTCCGGTCTGTCTACTTCCATGCTACACAGTGTTTCTAGGTCTGTGTGTGTCGGCAGTAGTTGGTAGCTGTCCAAACAAAGGGGCCTTGGCCTGGAGTCACATGCTACAACGGCGGCTGTGATTTGAAATGTCTGGATCTCTGCCTGTATAGCTAATGTAGTCCGCCAACCAGAGGGAGGAAAAGCGGGGTGACTTTTCTTGCGGTGTGCCACAAACAGAGCAGTCATACATACTCGCACAAAGACACCCTCCCCGTCCCTCATTCAACCCAACTTGACCCCACACATACACAGACTTTTAGGGGTTTTGGCCATGATCACAATTAGTCAAAGTTGGCAGGTAAAGCGGATGTTTTGGGGTGTGAGGAGAGCGCTGTAATAGAGTGCTGCCCTCCCCATTGCCATGAGGATAGGACTTGGAGTGTTTGCAGTCGGAGCTCAGTTTCTGTCCTGGTCCCACCACTCTGGGAAACTCACCTCCCAGGCGACCAGCGTTGCCACGGCACTAATCCCGAGGCACAAAAGCTGGGAGTGCCACAGAGGACGATGGTGTCGCAACTCCTCATTGGCTGGCGTAAGCCCACGCGATGCTGTGATTGGCCGGACCCATGTTTATATACAAATTGGAGGGATCGGAGGTCATATCCATCGATCTTGGTTGGTGACATGAAGGAAAAGTAAGCCCCCACCCCCCAAAACACAGTCCCCGGAACTTTGCTTTGGGTTTCCCATTTGACACACACACACACACACTCTCTCTCTCTCTCTCTCTCTCTCTCTTTCTTAGCAAGGGTAAATTCAGTGCCATGAGGGTGAAGAATAGTCAGTACTGAGAGAGAGGAGGTGATATTAGTGTCTGTGCCAAGAATGTGTTAAGGGCTCTGACCTCAATGGCTTTCACACCTGCAAACATACATGCATATGCTCTTGCATGCACACACACACACGCATGCACGCACGCACGCACACACACACACACACACACACACACACACACACACACACACACACACACACACACACACACACACACACACACACACACACACAGAGCAGCAAAGTAGTCTGGTTTGGATCAACAGAAGATAAATGTTTTGATCCAGGGCAGGGTCTATGGCATAAACAAATAGTCCATAACTATACTTCCATAGGACCTGAGATGTCGCCTCAGTCCGCTGCACTGCACCCCATCAACTGGCAGATACACTACGTTTTATTTCTATAAACTGAAATGACAAAATGTATTATTTTCCCGCTTGTTTACCTGTGTTCTGGATTTAATTAGTTCTTTGTATTGCCTGAACATGTTCAACAGACGCGCTTCAAAACCATTGACGCATATCTGACCGAGGTTTCTCCCTCTGCAATTACATTCCAACCAGATTAGTTATTAAGGCACAAAGAACTGAAAGCAAATAGCGGCCTTTGTTGATATCGCAAGAGAATGGACTTCAACAGACCCCCCCCGCCATACACACACACACACACACACACACACACACACATCCATAATCTACAGTAAAAAAAAGAAAAAAAGACACAAAATAAAAGATGGAGAAGTGAGTGTTCAAGAGACACAAGCTGGACGTAGCACCTTCATGCAATTCTAAACATCGACAGTGGAGGTAAGTGTGAACGAGTCAGCTCTTTAAACTGGATGTATGTCATCAGATCAACCTTTAGACCAGACTTTCACAGACCTCTCCGTTAAAGATTAAGACCCGAGTGGATCTGAGCTGATCTGGAGAGTCTGCGGTCTGAACACCGTTTATGATGGGACCAGGGTTCAGTGTGGTTTTTGGACTGCTGTATATTGCTGTAATGCTGTGTGCATTGCTCTGGCCTCCACTGCAGTTGGCCGTGCCTGGATGAAGCCACTTCCCAGGCTCTTGCAAACCCTGAAATCCAACATAAACTTCTCCACTGAGCTAGCGACATGCAGTCCCCCCGAACAGCAAGCAAGCATTAAACACTCACTACATGCATACAGCTCATTGGCAGTATATAAGGTGTTATATATCAGTCTCTCTCATCTCTTTCCCAGCTCATCCTCAGAGCCCCTATGAGTGGGTCTGCAAGTTATTAGTGCCCCAGCATCCTGACCCTACACAGCTTTCTCATGTGATCCTGGTGAGGTATGTCTTTTCAAATCCCTCTCTTGGTCTCTTATGGGATTCATGTGGCGTGCGTTTATGCAATCGCTGGATTTCCATTACAAACTTGTCAAGATTGTTGGCCGTTACCTCAATTACTGCACAGTGGGATGTCAGTTAGTGTTATGGGAGAACCTTTAATTACCAGGTCACACATCCTCATGCAATTGAGATAACACTTGTGCATGAGCCATGTACAAATGGAGAAATCAAGATAAAAACCTGAAAGAGGCCGTTCTACAACACGACCTCCGATGATCACATCTCATGAAAATCAAAATCTTGCTGAAGACAATGTTAAATGCAAATTGATTCAACTCTCAGACACCACTTTGTAGACAAATGATGAGGTTTACAAGTTGCACCTAAACACCAGATGCATTTGTCAGCAGATATGTAGACATTGTGTATGATGGTCTTGAAAATGCATACAGGCTTGTGTGCATGTGCCCATAAATCAGGGCTGGGTATGTGTTCCAATATTTCTTTGCTGTATTTTTCCAATCGTTGTTTCAGCCTCTGCAGCTTGTTGTTTCATAACCATCAGGCAAAGCACACGGTGAACTGGACTTTAATGTTTTGTCTTTCTCTATGAATGAGACCGTGATTGCCAGGCTGCACTCTTAAGGTGTCCGCTGGGCTTAAGGGGTTTTGCCGATTACATCGTGTTAAATTAAGAGGCTTTCAGGGGTGCTGACGCCTGCGAGTGAATGTGTACACATGTATACATCACAACTAATTAGTGAGGCATAACGAAAAGAAAAGTGGCCAGTTGTTAAATAAAGGAACTGCTCATTTGTTGCTTAAGCCATTAAGAACCATTTCTGTAGCTACTGTTCCCGATTCTCACTATTCATTTCAAGAACTAATGTGAACCTCTATTAGGGAACACTGATCCTAATCCAACGAACAAAACCCCCTCTTATAGCCTAGATATGTATTTAGCTTAGCACTTCATTACCCATATTTAACAACTGTGCTAACTGCTCTAACCCCCTAAAAATACTTTAATGACACCAGTGCTATTTCTCAGCCGGGGTAGGTACCGTGGTGGGAAAGGGGAAAAGGGCAGAACAAAGAAAACAAGGAACAGGAACAGGAAGTTGGACAATAGTGAATGATCAGGTGAGGAGGTGGAGTTTCTGCAGCTGTCACACGAGTGTCAAAATGAGTTGGAAGTGTTCAATGCAACAGGGCACGTCTTTCCATTTTCCACATCTTTGTGACTATTTTTATTAGGCGCTTTAGGTAACGAAGCTCAACAGCACCTCCCGCTGATGAGGAACACACACAACCCATGAAGCTGTACTACCTATACAGGGGAAAATAGGTAGCATATGAAAAAAAAAGAAAAAAAAGCATTATCGAAAAGCATCTTCAACTTTGTGCCAATGATCCTTAACACGGAGTCATGCCGTCGTATGATAACACTGAGCTCATAACAGATGTGACATGGTTTTTGTTCGATTGTGTCCCCATCGACAGGTCCAAGAACTTCTGAAAGGCAAGGCATTTTCAAGGCATTTTCAATTTGCTTTAGTTTCTTAAGAAACAAATCATTTTAAAAACCAGTACATTAGATAAAACATTTTTGTGTGAATAAAATTTGACTTTTGATTCCTTCTGTACAGTTTCTTTCTAAATAGTGGTCCCCCTGATGCTGATTTGAGCAAAGCGGTTCTCTATCGGTTTTCTAGAGAGAAGATAAAAATAATGGACAGCTTGTTCATAAAAGTGTTCCTACACACTCCAACATAAATGCTTCCAAATGTTAAAAGAAAAAAGGCACTTGTCAATAAACACAAAACGGACCTCTGTAGATGGACGAGACCCCAAACAGATATATTAATATTTGCCAAGAGGTTGTTCCTTATCAGGAGCTGTCCACTGGCTTCAACAAGGCACAATAGAGGTCAAAGGTCACTAAGACCTAGATAAACAATATTACAGAACCAGAGGAAGGTCTGTTTCCCACCTCATCTCTGACTGGCTGACTGACATTTTTTGATCATATCATTTTTATAATAAGTGCACATGCAGCAAGTATTTTGGAGTCACTGGAAGAAGAAAGGTCTTTGGCATGACTCTCATACCTTGTTTGACAGGGAAACTTTTGGCTTAACATTCTTTGGTGGACTGACTGGTCATTGTTAGCAGTTTTTTTTTATAGGCAACTACAATATTCTAAATCTACAATCTTGTGAATACACGTACAAATAAAAGTCCTTTTTGTTACTTTGTATCACTGGCACGTTCAAGATGATAGCTAATCCATGAATATCCAAATCATGAATGCTTTTGTAATTGCTCATTTTTATGGCTGCTGCCAGGTGGGACTTCCCAAGAAAAAATGATATGGTACATTGCAGCTAGAGAAGCACTATATAAAATGCAACTTGATTGATTGAAATTTATCTCTTCACCACAGCATGCAAATATAAGTAAGAATAAGGCACGTAGCATCAAAGTTGAGGAGGCCAAATTGTTTTAGCTAACAAGCAAATACGGCAGAGCAAGGTTAGCCTATAAAGTAACTTTACCGACATCAATACCTAAAACTCTGATTGATCGTGTTTTTTGATCAGAATTGGAGCAGGTGCTTACACAAAAACACCAGTAACTTATTTCGAACAACTCTATGGGATATGGACTGACCAGACACCACTGCCATTACCAGTATCACTGCATTGTAATGTCAGTGAGGACAGTAAGTGGGTGTCAGAAACATCAATCTTCAGGACTGTAGCATTAACTGTGCTTAACGGGGGGAAATATTTATATAAGACTGTCAAGGCTTGTTATTTGGTGAAGCTGGCTGCTTATGGCTGTTCATCTGGTCCTACTAACTCCTTCCGTTTGTCATCTTCCCTGAAGAGTGGAGTATATCCTTGACCCAATGTCTTCAATGATTCTTTCGCCTCTCATACCTTTCCCAAAAGAGGTTTAGAGAAGGTTTGAGATGGTTAAGATGTCTATAATTGCCATGTTTTCTTTGTTGGTTAGTGCAGCTCCAGGCATTGAAACCTATGTAAATCCCCTCTGCAGCATCACCTGGGACTCCCTCCTAGGAGACAGTCAGTGTTGTCTGTTTACAGAGTTGGGTAGATTTTGCTTCAAGTGGGGATCTCACCTCAAGCACTGATATCATGGTCTACGTTAGAGGATTCCTATTCAGCACTCAAAGGTAATCACCAGAGCTGTGACTTGGCGCTCTAGTCTAGCAGGTTCAGGGTTCCAGGAGGTCATCGTTCACAGGGCTGGAGCAGTGGGTTGGGCTGGCTTCTGTAGAGCCATAGCACTGCGGAGAGCTTGGCATCCCTGGAGAGGTGGAGGGGGAGTCAGGACTGAGCACTCTTGGAAGGTAGACCTGTGGACATACAGTACAGAAGTACTAAAGCTATATGAAGTAGAAGTGAAGTGTGACATTATCATGGTCCAATATCCTGATTTGTTAAGCTTCAGCAATAGACTGAGCTCCATCCTTCATCACATTGGTTTTATGGCTGAAGTGAAAGTAGTGCATAACACTTTATGAGCAAAAGACAGGCCAACAGGACTTCCAGCTAAGCTTTAGGGCCCTAACTTACACCCGGTGCAAGCGCAACGCAAGTGTCATTGCTAGTTTTCGACTGATGCAATAGTAATTTTCCCACCCAGTACCCACATTGTTTAAATCGCAAATGTACTTGTGCCTATCTGATTGCCCATGGCCATGTTGGTCTTAAAATGTGGTGTGGTCAGTGGTGTGGTCAGGTGCATTTTTGGCACATTGCTATCTCAAGGCAGTGAAAAGCGATTGCGCCATTGACCAACAAAAACCTGGTCTAAAGTCCATGGCGCAGTATTTTCCTGCTACTTAAAGGGTGCATTATTCAGATAGTAAGATGTGCCTACATAGGTGGGTGCACAACATGCGTACATTCTGCTCACACACACAGGGATGTGCAGTAACGCACAAACATGCAGAGGGTTGCAACTAAAAACATTACAATGTGAAAGATTATTATTGTGTACATCACGACATTTGAAAAATAAATGTCACAATGGAATCCGAGCTTTGGTAGATTCCTGGTGCTCCCATAGATGGTCTGCTCAGGCGCTTTCACTTTGTGCAAGAGCAGATCCGTTTCCTCAGCAGAAAACCATTCACTTCTCCAACTTGCTGAATCTGCCATTCAAATAGCAATGCGCCAAGGTGCAAGCACATCTAGCTTTTAAGAGAATGGTGGGTAGATCCATCCATTATCCAAGCTGCTTATCCCTACTCAGGGTCGCGGGGATGCTGGAGCTTATCCCAGCAGTCATTAGGCAGCAAGCGGGGAGACACCCTGGACAGGCTGCCAGGCCATCACAGGGCCGACCCACACACATACACACCTAGGGACAATTTAGTATGGCCAATTCACCTGACCTACATGTCTTTGGACTGTGGGAGGAAACTTGAGCACCCAGAGGAAACCCACGCAGACACGGGGAGAACATGCAAACTCCACACCGAGGACAACCCGGGACGACCCCTAAGGTTGGACCACCTCGGGCTTGAACCCAGGACCTTCTTGCTTTGAGGCGACTGCGCTAACCACTGTGCCACCATGCCACGAGAATGGGAGATGACATTCTGATTGGTTTAATTCATGTTACGCCCAAATATACCTGTGATTAATTAAGAAACTAAGTACAACTTCTTTGCACCCTGTACCTTATTTTACACCCAGATTATGTGCTGTTTAACTGGCAAACGTGAATTTGGACATGCCATAATTGCACTTGCACCATGTGCTTTAGGCCATGTGCTATAGATAGTTTAAACAGGGCCCTTAGTCTTAGAAGAGCTGTAAAAAATGGATATAAAAGTTGCGATAGAACATGTACACTTACCAGGGTATTCTCTGCTACTTCATCTATTGTCTCGTCATCATCCTCCTTCACCTGAAAAGTTACATACAGAGGTAAGGGTTGAGGATGCAAACACACGCATGGAAGAATAAATGCATGCATGCGCACGCACACACACACGCACGTGCGCACACACACACACACACACACACATTGAAGAAACTCACTGCATAGTTGTTTGGACTGAGGTACTTGAAGTGACCAAAGCAGGTGTAGCTGATGCAGATGAAGACAGTAACACACAGGACCACCAGGGTGAACAGCGATATGTCAGTGCTAAAGCCTGAGATCATCAAAACATTTCAGTTAACACCACCCCTCAGAAGATTATATTGACTCAATTGATAAAGCATGCATAGCATATCACCCCACAGATACATCCAATGGTGTTTTTGCTGTGTGTTTGCTCATCTCTGTGTGTGAGCACCTAGCAGGTACATTTTAGTGGGTCAAATCGTTGCACAAATCTCTTAGCTCTGTATAGACCTGAGTGATTTATGTAACAGTTTAGTATCATTTTAAAAATGGATGAACACCATTGCCAACATAAAATATGTATTCTTTAAACTGACTTATAAAAGAGAGGTTTGTTATTCCTGTTGAAGCAACAGGAAAGGGAAGTGGAAAAACTAGGACCCCTGCTGGCTGCATTTATTCCTGATCAAGAAACAACCCCCCCCCCCAAAAAAAACAAAAACAAAACACATTTCCAACCACGGCCAATAGAAATACTCCACCTAATTACGCCACCTAATAGTTTTACCAACAGACTATAATCTATAATAGTTTATTAAAATAAAACCCTGTACAATGACAATTTATTCCAGAAATTCCTACCAATAAAAGGAATACCTTTCTTTTGCTGAAATTGAACTGATGTCACATACACCGATCAGCCAAAACATTAAAACCACTGGCAGGTAAGTGAACAACATTGATTATGTCGTTACAATGGCACCTGTCAAGGGGTGGGATATATTAGGCAGCAAGTGAACAGTCAGTTCTTGAAGTTGATGTGTTGGAAGCAGGAAAAATGGGTAAGTGTAAGGATCTGAGCAACTTTGACAAGGGCCAAATTGTGATGGCTAGATGACTGGGTCAGAGCATCTCCAAAATGGCAGGTCTTGTGGGGGGTTCCCCATATGCAGTGGTCAGTACCTACCAAAAGTGGTCCAAGGAAGGACAATCAGTGAACCAGCGACAGGGTCATGGGCGCCCCAGGCTCATCGATGCAAATGGGGAGCAAAGGCTAGCTTGTCTGGTCTGATCCCACAGAAGAGCTACTGTAGCTCAAATTGCTGAAAAAGTTAATGCTGGCTATGATAGACAGGTGTCAGAGCACACAGTGCATCACAGCTTGCTGCGTATGGGGCTGCATAGCCACAGACCGGTCAGAGTGCCCATGATGACCCCTGTCCACCGCCGAAAGCACGTACAATGGGCACATGAGTGTCAGAACTGGACCATGGAGCAATGGAAGCAGGTGGGCTGGTCTGATGAATCACATTTTCTTTTACATCATGGGGACGGCTGGGTGCATGTGTGTCATTTACCTGGGGAAGAGATGTTACCAGGACGCACTATGGAAAGAAGGCAAGCTGGTGGAGGCAGTGTGATGCTCTGGGCAATGTTCTGCTGGGAAACCTTGGTCCTGGCATTCATGTGGATGTTACTTTGACACGTACCACCTACCTAAACATTGTTGTAGACCAGGTACACCCCTTCACGGCAACAGTATTCCCTGATGGCTGTGGCCTCAGGTGGTTTTAATGTTTTGGCTGATTGGTGTATCATACAGTGTACTTACTGTGTGGTAACATTCATTTCCTATTATAAACCTTCAGATTGATCTGATTGCAGTAATCACCAAATTACTTTTGCAGATATACATTATTTATGCAGAATTACGCCTCCTCGGCTGTAAAAAGAATGTATTTTCATAGAACAAGCTAGTAATTAAATTGCATCAGTGTTTACATCTGTTCACTGAGGGGCAGTTTGGGTATTTCTAAATTGTCAAGCTCGTGGTAAAGGTTAATACAAGTTGGCTTGGCTTGTGGTTGCATGTGGTCTAAAGATGTAGGTATTGTAAAATTATCTCCCCTGGTTCGTGGGAAAGCTCATTTTATGTTGCAATCTGGAAAAGCCATTGTTTTGTCACACTGAGCAATAAACTAAGCACTGTTCATTAATTTGCAAGTCCCAAAGTGAGCTTTGTGTACTGAATGAACAGATTTGTTGACATACAATGTTCTGGGTTTGCTATGTATGTGTCACTCACCTGTCCTAAGGACGGAGAAGAAGTAGAGCCAGATGAGACAGATGATGGGTGCAGCTAAAGCTTGATTGACAGCACCTAGATGGACCTGGCGGTCGAGGCGAGCAGGCAGGTAAGCAAAGTACAGGTTGTGTTTGTCCACAAGATACTTCAGCAACAGATAGAGCAGACCTGTTGGAATTATACATACTGCTGATTAGGAACCCAAGTAAGCAATTACATGGACTGAGATACTTTAGGTAACTAACAACTCACCAAAGGGGACAATGACAGGACAGGTGATGCTGTAAGCCATGATAACAGTGAACACACACAGAGTCCAGCCATACATGGCTCCATATTCACACTCATAGGCCTGGTTCTGTAAAGAAAAGAACAAAACTGCTGATTATTTGAAGAATCCTGGATTTTTTTTTTAATGACAGCGAAAAGATCGGTTTACCTCAGTTTTTCATTGAGAGTAGGGTAAATGATGGCAGCAGTAAACAGCAGTGAATAAGTTCAACACTCGAAGTATATCGACCGTTTCCTTGATCAAAATAATCCAGCCCACCACCAGGCAAAACCAAATATAAAAGGGAAAGTTGTTGTTTTCAGTTCTGATCAACTTAATCAGCTTCAGTTATGTTATAAAATAGCTCAGACATGGACACCTGTGATTGCATTTGTCATAATTGAAATGTTAATGCTAAAAAAACAAAAACGTTTCGAGTAAAATAATTAAGTTTTGATTCTCAAATGGAGATAAAAAATCATCATGATTATTCAAATATGACTGATTAGAAATCAGAGTAATTATTTTTTTCCATTATCAAGTGATTCATTTTCATTCATAATATCACTTTTTTGGTACTCTACTGTGTATTATGCTTAGCAATGCTTTTTAACTGTTCTGAGAACATCAAAGAAGGTTGAATCAGTTCATCTGGATACAACATGTATTGACACATACATTTCATCACTCATCAAAGTTTCCCCACCCTTATAAACAATACAGTTGCATAAGGGTGGTGATGCCTGCAGTCAGTTTAGACTGAAGAGGTCACTTAGATGAGTGATCAAACGTATCTGTCAATAAATGTATCCAGAGGAACTGATTCAACTTTCTTTGATTTTCTTACCTGGATTATTGAGAATGAATAAAGACATGTTCTGAGAACACTGAAAAGTACAGCCTTTTTGTGGCTTAATGCCTAATTGGAGGACTTGTATTAAAATCGGCAATGCCAAGACTAAACTACTATTACTACTACTACTTTCAGCTGCTCCCATTAGGGGTCGCCACAGCAGATCATCTGTTTCCATCTCTTCCTGTCCTCTGCATCTTCCTCTGTCACATCAGCCACCTGCATGTCCTCTCTCACCACATCCATAAACCTCCTCTTTGGTCTTCCTCTTTTCCTCTTCCCTAGCAGCTCCATATTCAGCATCCTTCTCCCAATATACTCAGCATCTCTCCTCCACACATGTCCAAACCATCTCAATCTTGCCTCTCTTGCTTTGTCTCCAAACCGTCCAACCTGAGCTGTCCCTCTAATATACTCATTCCTAATCCTGTCCTTCATCACTCTCAATGAAAATCTTAGCATCTTTGACTCTGCCACCTCCAGCTCCAACTCCTGTCTTTTCATCACTGCCACTGTCTCAAAACTACAGAACATATACGTACCTTGTCTCACTACCATTTTGTAAACCTTTCCTTTAACTCTTGCTGGTACCCCTCTATTGCAAATCACTCCTGACACTTTTCTCCACCTACTCCACCCTGCCTGCACCCTCTTCACCTCTCTTCCGCACTGCACTCCCTGTTACTTTGGACAGTTGACCCCAAGTATTTAAACTCATACGCTTTTGTCACCTCTTCTCCTTGCATCCTGACCATTCCACTGTCCTCCCTCTTATTCACGCATAGGTATTCCGTCTTGCTCCTACCGACTTTCATTCCTCTTCTCTCCAATTCATACCTCAACCTCTCAAGGCTCTCCTCAACGTGCACCCTACCCTCACTACAGATCACAATGTCATCCACAAACATCATAGTCCACGGAGACTCCTGCCTGATCTCGTCCATCAACCTGTCCATCACCACTGCAAACAAGGGCTCAGAGCTGTTCCTTGGTGTAATCCCACCTCCACCTTGACTCCACCTGTCATTCCTACTGCACATCTCACCACTGTCACACTTCTCTCATACATATCCTGCACCACTCCTACATACTTCTCTGCAACTCCCGACTTCCTCATACAACACCACACCTCCTCTCTCGGCACCCTGTCATATACTTTGTCTAAATCCACAAAGACACAATGCAACTCTTTCTGGCCTTCTCTATACTTCTCAATCAACATTCTCAAAGCAAACATTGCATCTGTAGTGCTCTTTCATGTCATGAAACCATACTGCCGCTTGCTGATCTTCACAGCTCCTCTTAACCTAGCTTCTATTACTCTTTCCCATATCTTCATGCTGTGGCTGATCAACTTTATACCTCTGTAGTTGCTACAGTTCTACACATTGCCCTTACTCTTAAAAATTAGTACCAGTATATTTCTTCTCCACTCCTCAGGCATCCTCTCACTTTCCAAGGTTGTGTTAAACAGTCTATAGTTAAAAACTCCACTGCCATCTCTCCTAAACATCTCCATGCCTCCACAGGTATGTCAAGACTAACCTGTTTGACATATTTCCTCTCCGCAGCAGAGCGAGCACACACCATTCGTATGGTGTATAGCAGTAACCCTGGCAATCTCAACAGCTCCATCCCAGAACCAACCAGGGCTGCCGTAATCACGTAGTTGACAAAAAATGCACCTTGGTCAGGTAAGAACACACACCTGGAAAATAAACAGGTGGTGGGGGATTAGTATAGAAGACAACAGAGGTCGGCCCAGCTCAAGTCAAGTCAATTTTATTTGTATAGCCCAAGGTAAACAAGTTTGCATAAGACAGGCAGCGATTCTGCTAATAATAACAAGGGAAAAAAATACAGACTGAACAGGATATTGCTCTAGAATGTTTTGTTACACAGTGCCTTCTTAATAAATGAGAAACATTTTAAAAGAGGTGTGCATTACTTACTCAAACCTCAACTTGCCACCAGAGAGAAACTCTTTATCAAACAGCCAGCGGAAGAAAACTGCAAGACTGATTGGGAAAAACAGATAAGGTCAACATATTACAAAGAAGATTTACTGTCCTGCCTGAATGCTGGTAAACAGACAGTAAATACAACGCTTGGAGAGAAATGTGACTTGTACTGATCCAGTTTTGTATTCAATCTCTTACTGTGCATCAAGCATCAAGGATTTAATCAGATTGTTTGTGGAAGTTCAAAACTTGGCCAGTATGATGACACTAAAGCATATTATTGCGACAGAAAAATCAACTGGAGCCGACACCAGCTGTCGAGTTTTACGTTTGTGGTCCCATGTTTTTTCTCTACACATGTACAACAGTTCTGTAATGGCAAAAATATATGGTGGCCAATGATAAAAATGAACAAGGAAAAACAGATCCTGTAGTGAAAACAAGGACATATAAAATCAGCTAATTTTTTGATATGTATATATATTTTTTTAATCCTTAACCCAAACCTTTATTTGATACTCTATAATGCCACACTAATGAAATCAACACAATATTTAGGTGCATTGTTTCAATATATTTATGTAGCTTAAGTCCTATAACTGCATGGGAACGAATGAAAATTAAAATCAGGACCGCCCGGAGACCAAAACTCTGGCAGTGTGTACGCGCAAACACTCCTGCATTTTTAGCAATGGTATGGACAATTACATCAATTAACTAAATCAATAGTTCAGTTATCGAGGAAGCTGTCTTACAGTGACAATGTTATGGATTACCTGGTGAGGCCCAGCGAGGGGAGGATCAGGACCATAAATAACAGAAAGATGTACAGCTTGTGCAACATACTAAGCTGCTCAGCGGACCTGAGGACAACACAGACGGCATTGGCTCAAGACCTGTTCTACTGTTAAACAAAACCATCCCCGCCACTGATTTATGTGTTCATTTGTGTGCGTGTGTGTGTGCGTGTGTGTGTGTGTGTGTGTACCTGCTCCAGTGGGCCTCTCCCAGTGTAGAGTAGTAGACTATGGTAGGCAGCAGGGCGGAGAAGGACCAAAGTAAGAGAGTAGGGAAGAATTGACTGACTACAGCACTCTGAGAGATTAAAAAAAAAAAAAAAAAAAGAAGGCGTATTTATTTACATTGTATACATTTAGAAACTTCTGATGAGTTAAGTGGCATGTTTTCAGGAATGTGTGAAAGAATGATTGGTACGTTATTTGTCTGAAGTGTATGTTTGTATGCCCGAGTCCCAATACTCCCCCTTAACCCTACCCCTACATTTTGCATGCTCCAGCGTAGTGTAGGATGTCCCAGTTTTATTTGGGATGGAGGGGTAGTGTTCATCTAGAACTCCTGATGTAATGGTGTGCTTGATTGGGACAGTGTGAGTGATGTAAAGCAGAGCGGGATAGCCGTAAAGGGGGTTGGACCATCGCCGTGTATAGAGTCCACTTGTTTGTTAAGAAGCCAATGGGTGCTGACATGACAGATGACTACTTCCGCTTACTGGTTTTCTCTTTCTGGTTGAGGGCCTCCGCCGATGATGAGGCATTATAACACTTTTCAAGGAAAGTGTTCTTCAGGACAAAAAGTGGTTGGATAGGGGTTTTGTCCACACTGAAGTCTTTGTGTGACAGATGATGTGGGGTATTTGGGAGTGCTTGAGTCACTACAGCCTTACAGTTGACGTTGTATTGCGGTTCTGCCTTGTGGTGCCTGAAGTTAATTTGACTCAAGACGTTTAGGCTCAAAGTTCTTTGATGTCCCTGCATTCCAACTGCGCTGTTCATCTGTACATGCAAGTCCTGTCTTTCCACTGACCACTGCATTCTGCACCGAAAATAATGACATCAATAGTAATTTCTTCACATACTATTGACATTACTATTAGGCATGAACATAAGTATATTAGATTACATTCAACTTTATTGTCATTGCATATAATACAAGTACTGAGACAACGAAATGCAGTTTAGCATCTAGCCAGACGTGCAAAAGAAGCAGTAAAGTGCCGTGTAATGTACATACTGTATGTATGATATATTTTAGAATTAATAGTAGAGGTAGGTATGAATGTGCTAAGATATGTACAGTCAGTGATGGAGAGTAACCAAGTATATTTACTCAAGTACTGTATTTAAATACAATTTTATTTTCTTGACGTGACGGGCCCGTCAAGCATGTGACAGGCTCTCAGCCAATCACAGCGCGTGTTACAAAGCTCAAAGTTGGCCTGACTCTCTATACATGGCGCGGGATTGGACGTGGGCAGAACCACCACTGTGATAGGTGAATTTAGTGCTCGAGTTACGCTAAGTAAACGTTAACAAAACGAACATCCTAAGACTGGACATTGGATTATTTTAACAATAAACACCAAAAGGGTTTATTACATGGTGTCAGAAGTGGTGGAAAGAAGATGGCAAAGTTTAATCCACCGGAGAATTTCTGCTTCGAAAAACCAGCGGAGTGGGCGGACTGGAAGAAATGCTTCACGCGCTATCGGACAGCTACAAAGCTAGATAAAGAGGATGGAAGCGTGCAAGTAAGCACTCTTATCTATGCATTAGGTAGCAAGGCAGAAAATATATTTAGTTCGTTCACTTTCGAGGAAGGTGAGGGCACGGACTATGGGGTGGTTATGGAGAAGTTTGATGCCTGCTTCATACCGAAGTGTAACGTCATTCATGAGAGGGCCTGTTTTTACCAGCAGGTGCAGCGTGCAGAGGAGAGAGTGGAGGCATTTATGAGCTTTCGGAGCACTGTGATTTTGGAGCTAAACGTGAGGAACATATTAGGGACGTGGTAGGAATCCAGGATAAGGAACTGTCTCACAAGCTACAACTCATCCCGAACCTCACCCTGGAGATGACGTTGCATAGAGGAGGTGAAAGCCCAGGTTAGCCAGCAAGTCGAGGGGGCATGCGCCATACAGGAGGTAGCACAGGCGCATGCAAAGCACACAAAATGGCAGGAAAAAAAAAGACAGGGAGAGGGGCTTCAAAGACAACGACTGCGGCAAAACGTGTGGTAGATGTGGTAAAGCAATGCATAAGAAGCAAGATAAATGCCCCAGGTGCAAGAAAACAGGACATTGGGAAAGGATTTGCAAAAGCAAACTGATGAGTGAAGTCACAGAGGGTGAAGGGGATGCATCTTACTTTCTGGGCTCAGTTAATAGCACACTCTCAAGCAACAAACAGTGGACTGTACAACTGGACATAGGTAGCACACCTGTCATGTTCAAAATAGACACTGGGGCCGACGTGTGTGTCATGAGCGAGGGGCCCTTCAAAACGTTAAAACCAGAGAGAACGTTACACCAGGCTAAGACTGTACTGTGTGGCCAATTCACAGCACACATGGTGCACAAGGACAACAACTATACGTTTGAGGTCTATGTTAGAGGAGAGTGTGAGCAATTTACTCAGCCAACCAGTAACACAGGAAATTGGCCTAGTGAACAGAGTTAATGTGGTTCACAGCACCGGAGAGTTTGGCTTGCTCAAGACACAGCAAGTAAAAATAATGCGAAGGGAAGATGCACAACCCTATGCAGTCCACACCGCACACGGGTTCCCCATCCCTCCCATGAAGCCAGTCAAGGAGGAGCTGGAAAGGTTGAAGGCCAATGGCATCATTGAGAAGGTGAGCGAGCCCACGGAGTGGTGCGCCCCCCATGGTGCCAGCCCCAAAGAAGATAGGCAAGGTGCGTATCTGCGTAGACCTTAAAAGACTAAACAAAGCCATTAAGAGGGAGAGATTCATCCTGCCAATGACAGGAGATCACAGCTGAACTGAGGGGGTCAACTGTATTCTCGTCATTGGACGCAGCAGCAGGGTTCTGGCAAATACCGCTCGACAAAGACAGTCAGATACTAACAATGTTTATCACCCCTTTTGCCAGATATTGCTTTAAAGGGCTCCCTTTTGATATTAGCAGTGCCCTGGAAATATTCCAGAGGAAAACGGTAGAAACACTGGAAGGCCTGCAGGGGATGGCTGTGTACATGGATGATGACATCATTGTTCACGGGATGGACATGGCAGAGCACAACCAGCGCCTACAGAGGGCCATGGAGCAGCTGGAGTTTGCTGGGCTGAAACTGAATGCTGAAAAGTGTGCACTGAGACAGAGAAAGCTACACTTTCTGGGCCATGAGATTGACGCAGATGGTGTGCGGCCTGACCCAGCCCAAGTGTCAGCCATCAATGAGCTCTCCCCACCCAAGAATGTTCAGGAGCTCAAGAGGGTCCTAGGTATGGTGCACTACTTGGGGAAATACATCCCCAACCTGGTCACTGTGGGCCAACCGCTGTATGAACTGCTGAAGTCCAAGTCAGCGTAGACGTGGGGTCCAGCACAACAGTCAGCATTCCAGCAGATCAAAGTACTCCTCACAACCTCACCTACCCGGACATATTGCGATGTCCACAAGCCCACGGCAGTCTCTGCAGATGCGAGCAGCTACGGGTTGGTGGTGTGCTGATGCAGCTCTACAGCGAGGACTGGAAGCCCATGGCATACTGCTCCCAATGTCTGAGCGACGCAGAAACCAGGTATGCTCAGATTGAGAAAGGGTGTCTGGCGAGCATCTGGGCCTGTGAAATGTTTGGAAAATATCTGAATTGCCTAGAGGGATTCAAGTTGATCACGGCTCACAAACCCCTAGTCCTGCTGATGAACTCCAATGATCTGGACAACGTACCCATCCACTGCCAGAGGTTGCTAATGCGGCTGATGAGGTTTAACCCCACAGCAGAGTACACACCCGGCAAAACCCTGGTTGTGGCGGACACCCTGTCCAGTCACGCCTCAAGAGACAACAGCAAGCGTCGGCTTGGTGTCGATGCAGTTGCCCACTGGGGACTGGGGTTCGCGCCCCGGTCTCGTCAGATCCGACTATGGCCGGACTCGATGAAGCAGCAATCATTGGCAACGCTGTCTTCGGGAGGGGGGCGGAGTCGGCTTGTGTTCGTCATGTGAATGCGTCTCTGTGTGTGTCGGAAAAACAGTGGTTCGGCTTGGATTCGCCTTGTCACGAAAGTGGGGAGGCGCTTTCCCTCGAGACTGCCGGCCGGAGAGATGCAGTTGGCGAACGCATGCAATACGAGGGTGGGTGTTTGAATTAAAATAGGGATCAATTGGCCACTAAATTGGGAGAAAAAAGGGGAAAATCAGAAATAAATTTAAAAAAAAAAAAGAGACAACAGCTAAGACACACACACACGAATGTAGAGTGCTATGTCGCATCCATCATCGATGGCATGCCAGCTACAGAGCAGAAGATGGACAGCATCAGAGCAGCCACAGCAGCAGATGACAAGCTACAAGCCCTAATCAGGTACACAAAGTCTGGATGGCCAGAACACATATGTAAAAACACACCCGACTGTTAGAGAGTTTTTCCCCATGAGAAATGAACTGTCAGTACACAACGGGTTGTTGACGAGGAGTAACAGAATAGTCATTCTGGAAACCTTGAGAGCAGATATATTAGGCTGAATACATGATGGCCATCAGGGCTTGACTAAATGCAGGGATTGAGCAAACACCTCGGTATGGTGGCCTGGGATATCATCTCAAATCAAAAACAAGGTCTCGTCTTGCCCATCATGCCAGGAACTGAGAAGAGGGCAGTCCAGAGAACCACTAATCTCCACACCCCTTCCAGACAGACCTTGGAAAAGAATAGGAGTAGGCTTGTGTGAACACAATAATAGCCCACTGAGGCAAATTTGTGATTTGTGATATTGGGCTATAGAAATAAAATTGACTTGACTTGACAATAAGCAGAGTTACCTGGTCATCTCAGATTACTATTCACGGTATATAGAAATATCGCACATGCCCACGACCACCAGTGCTCTAGTGGCCACAAAGTTAAAGGGTACGTTTGCCCAGTATGGAATAGCAGAGGAGGTAGTTAGTGACAATGGGCCACAGTTCGCTAGTGCGGAATTCAAAGAATTAGCACGCGAGCTTGACTTCCAACACATAACCTCCAGCCCACACCATCCCCAGGGAAACAGGCACGCTGAAAGGGCAGTGCAAACAGCGAAAAGGATCTTAAAACAAAAAGACCCTCTTTGATAGATCCACTCCATGCAACAGCACAGATGCTAGCCCTGCAGAACTCTTAATGGGCCGGAAGATCTGAACAACCCTGCCTACCCTCGACAGCAACGTGCTACCCAAGTGGCCGAATAGGCAGCACATCAAGGCCAAGGATGTTGCGGAAAAAGGAAAACAAGCATACTGCTACAACCAGCTAGGAGACCATGTCCTCACCAAGCTGGACAACCAAAAGTCCTGGCTTACACCCGCAGTAGTGACCAACGAGAGTGTCACACCAAGGTCCTACCTCGCTGAGATGGAGCAGGAAGCTACACTGCGCCATAACAGGCGCTACCTCCAGGCGGTGCCCACTGCAGGATCACTGGTGCCAGACACCACACCCATACTTACCCCAGACCAGCCGCCGGACACCCCAGTAAGGCCAAAGAATGGTCCTCCTGTCCTGAGCAGGAGTAAACCCAAAGACACTGATGGACTGATACGGACCAGGTCCGGCAAAGTCAGTAAACCAGTCAAGAGACTGGACTTGTGGGAAAAAAAAAAGCTAATGAGAAGGGGGGGGGGTATGGGGCAAGAAATTGACCGTTGAAATACTTTAAGTTCCTGGTTATGTAGTGTGAAGGAAAAAAAAAAAGAGTTCCAGAGAAAACTGGAAACTAATGAGTGGTTACTTATTGTTCCTGTAAAGTGAAAAGAGTTCCAAAAAGAGTTCTAGAAAAGTAAGAAAAGTAAAAGTAGCCTGTTGGAACAGTAAAACTCAATAACAGAAATGTAATGTTCTAGTTCAGGTTACTTAATGTTTTGTAGTGAGCCAGAATATGATTCACCGTTACTTAAATGTCGAGCAGTTGCACTATGGTGAGAGGGGAAGAGTTTCAAGGGGGAGATGTACTGGTATGCTTGCCTGCGACAGTGTGAGTGATGTAAAGCGGAGCAGGATAGTCGTAAAGGCGGTTGGACGTCGGCAGAACGACGACTGTGATACGTGAATGTAGTGCTTGAGTTACGCTTAGTAAAGGTTAACAAAATGAACATCCTAAGACTGGACATTGGATTATTTTAACAATAAACACCAAAAGGGTTTATTATGCCTGACAGCCCTCCAAACACAGCATTTCCAGATGCAGACTCGAAAACGAGTGTTCGAAAACGAGTGTTTGAATAAATGCATTGCAAACTGTGGCTGAGGCAGTCTGAAAATGGCTGCCAGCGCCAGTTAAAACATGTACAAGTGTGAGTACTTCTTCGTAAATAATTAGGCAAAAAATGTGTCAACTCATTTGGAATAGTGTGCTATAGATTATCTAACTGATTCTTCAAGACAGACATCTTATGAAAATAGCTATGTATGATGTCGATAGAAACTTCTTTTTTTTCTGTTTTTCAGAAATTACATTTACTTGGGGTGTCCGGGTGGCGTAGCGCCCCATGTTACTTCCGGCTTGGTCGGGAGTCCCTACAGACACAGTTGGCCGTGTCTGTGGGTGGGAAACCGGATGTGGGTATGTGTCCTGGTCGCTGCACTAACACCTCCTCTGGTCAGTCAGGGTGTCTGTTCGGGGGGAAGGGGAAACTGGGGGAAATAGTGTTATCCTCCCATGTGCAACGTCCCCCTGGTGAAACTGCTCACTGTCAGGTGAAAAGAAGCGGCTGGTGATCCACATGTATCGGAGGAGGCGTGTGGTAGTCTGCAGCCCTCCCCGGATTGGCAGAGGGGTGGAGCAGTGACCAGGATGACTCGAAGAGTGGGGTAATAGGCCGGATACAATTGGGGAGAAAATGGGGGGAAGACAAAAAAAAGAAAAATGTAAAAAAAAATGTTAGGAACAAATGTTCCCAACATTGTACACATCAAAAACTACAAAAAAAAAAAAGGTTAAAGGCATGTCACAAAAAATAATTAAAAGGACACCAAAGACGTCATTCAAGAAAAAGAGAAACAAATCAGATCAAAGGAACAAGAAAATGAATTAGAGTAAAAGGCTTTGAGACATTCACCCACATATTTTCTTGTTTTTTTTGTTCATATTCTTAACACTTTTCATGGACATGAAAAAAGATAATTATTTAAACTAGTACATTTAGGTTTGATCCCTTTCCATTTGCAAATGTGAATATTATTTATGCAATAAGATGATCAAGAAAAATAAATCAGAATTGATTCTTCGCAAGCCATCCATGTAAAGGAGAATACCAATGAGTGGCACAGACGGTATATCTGATATTTCACATCAACAGAAATTACTGGCGGCATGTAGCTACTAGGGGTGTAACAATCCATCGATCTGGATCAATCCAGTGATCGATGAGCCAATGTCATCGATGAAAATATCGATCCACATCATCATCTTTAAGCTACACCTAGAATGTCCATCCATCCATTATCCAAACCATTTATCCTGCTCTCAGGGTCGCGGGGACGCTGGAGCCTATCCCAGCAGTCATTGGGCGGCAAGCGGGGAGACACCCTGGACAAGCTGCCAGGCCATCACAGGGCCGACACACACACATACACACATTAACACCGAGTGTCAATTTAGTATGGCCAATTCACCTGACCTATATGTCTTTGGACTGTGAGAGGAAACTGCAGCACCTGGAGGAAACCCACGCAAACACGGGGAGAACATGCAAACTCCACACAGAGGATGACACCCAAGGTTGGACTACCACAGGGCTCAAACCCAGGACCTTCTTGCTGTGAGGCGGCTGCACTAACCACGTGCCACCCATGATAAAATATATCAAATATTAATAGTCAAATAATTTATTTAATGTCAAGGTATTTGTCTGCTCTTACACTTGATATGTGATTTGTGAGAATAATGAAATGGTAGTTGAAATTCCATACAGAGGTGTGAGAAATTTGCTACTCATTCTCACTCACTCACACTCACACACACACACACACACACACACACACACACACACACACACACACACACACAGGATGTGAACATTTTAAAGTTAAATATCTCTAAACCACAGATGGAACCTTGTAAAGCCAAGGTGATGAAGCATAGATGTGCATAGTTTATGTTCATAATTGAGAGGTCATCAAGGGCTCTTTAAGTTAACAGATGAAAAACATCTGCTCTGCTCTGAAACATGAGAAATTTGGGACTTTAGAGAACAACACAAGGTCTCATTTTTATTCTTTTTATTAAAAAGTATAGATTGTTTCTCATTGAAATGGTTGGATAAAATTGTCAAATCATATTTTAGTTGGTTTTTGTGAGTTGATATAAATATAACTGATTGTGTTAAGTGGGCATATGATATCATCTCACATCAATCGCAGGGCCATGAATGCAATCGAATCGAAATTGTATCGCGACAGACTGTGATATGAGCAAATATCATATCGTGTTTCAAAGAATCGATATAATATCGTGTCGTGATGAAACTTGTGATTTACACCCCTAGTAGCTACAGTGATTCGGTTATCAGATAACGCTGGTGATCACATGTTCTTCTTGTGACATTTCGCTGGTTACTCGGCTAGTGATGACATGTACAAGTGGTGTCCCATTTCATAGTTAAATAGTTTTCCCTTGTTCTGAAGGGCCACTAGCCAATCAAGAGTGCTCTGAAACAAGGGGTCAGGTTAAAGGTAACGTAATGGGATAGGGCCTGTGTGTCCATGTCCGGGTTGAGTGTGTGTGTGTGTGTGTGTGTGTGTGTGTGTGTGTGTGTGTGTGGAGGGGGAGGGGTTGTCTCACGTTGAGATAGTAAATGGGTTTGGTGACGTTGAACTTGTCCATGGTGCTGATGATGATGGAAGGGGTGGTGAGGAATGTGAGCATGAAGAAGAGGAAGAAGTTGAGCAGCAGGCAGCGTAGCCACCAATGAACCCCCTGCACTGAGAGATTATCCCTGGGACAGAGAAAATCAGGCAAGTGTGTAGATCGTAGGTTATTGGGAAAACTCAGAAAGGTGGTGACCAAGTCACAAAAGCGGGAGTACATCTTCATTCACCAACAAGCATTTTCCAACACCTAATGTTCTTGACCATATTATATTATCCACCTCATAATACTTGATTATTGATGGACCAAATCAGAACAAGTCTTTACTTTAGACTTAGATTTTTTTTTTTTTTAGTATTCAAAACATTTTGCTGGAGCTCTTATCCAGATAAACTTTCAGTCAATGAGCAGATAAGGATAAGAGTTTTGCTCAAGGACACACAAGAAGCAGAAAAGGCAAGCATGTATTTAAAACCTGTTAAGTGCTGGTTGTGGGCAGTTTCACTGTAAGACCAGTTTGTGTTTTTGGTTGGTTTTGATGTTGGCTATGTGTACTTTGCTGAATAAATCTTTCATTAGACTGTGAAATCAAAACCAAGTGATCATTTTCTAATACTCAAAGTGAGATGGATAATAAAACCAGCGAGTAGGTTGGAGTTCGCCTAAAGCCTACATCGACTTAACCAGTGCGGTTGTTTATGAAATGGGCATATATATATAATTAATCAGCGTTTGGACCCTTACCAGTACAAATTCTTTGGGTGAGGTGCATAGCTGACCCTCCACCTCCTCACTTTTAGGAAGTTGCTGAAAGACGAAGGCTGGGGCTCTCGGCAACAACAGCAACCCGGTGCTCTTCCGCTGCTGTCGTTTCCAGCCCCGCACTCCAGGGCATAGAAGTCTTTAAGAATACTGACAGGAAAGAAGGACAGCTGTCAATAACACACATTCACAGATGAAAACAGATTATCTTCAAAAGTAATTCATGAGAAACATTACAGAGTGAGCGACCAGTGGCTTACATCAAGTGTATTGGAGACATGGGATTGTTTCATTCAAAATCAGTGGGCAGCGACATAACACATCCAGATATAAAAAGACACCTTGGATAGGAGCACTCACTATTTGGCCATTGCCTCGGACTGCAGGGTGACGAAGGCCATCCCCAGGGGGCGCTGCGGCACCAACACTCTCTGCCTGCTTACCTCTTCTAAAAGACGTTCCTCTTGACTTTTGTAATGCTCTATAGCATCCACCTGGAGGAACACATGAGGGCACACAAACAAGCACACACACTATATAATAGTTACCTTGGAGTCCTGCGCTTGACAGTTACAGAGACGTTTTAATTGGTGTTGGTTTTGGAAGTCTGTATTTTCAATGCTACAAGACACAAAAGTTCCACACATAGTTGTAGAAAAGAGCAGTGTGCTACTGTGGTAACAGTGTGCGAAAAAATTGTCATGTTTGTGAAATTCTTCCCATGCCTTGCCTTGCTCGCTGACTGCCCCCAACAACACTTAACAACACTGTCTCACTCTCTCACATTTTGAGCCCTACACAAGCAACTTGCGTGCAGCTCAAGCTTGCTTCAGTGTTTTTGAGCGTTTGTAGAACCTTAGATAAAAATTTGAAAAAAACAAAAAACTTAAACTAGTTAAACCGGGATTTTACTCCTACCTAAAATGACCATGGGCGGTCAAAATGACCACCGATTTTTAAATTATATATTCTGTCAAGATAAATACTCAATCGAGATATTAATGCATTTCATATTTTAGCATGTCTGTTAGGAAATGACTGACACCAAAATTAATATTTTAAAAACTGTAATACTATTTTTAAACAATTTAAACTTCAGAGAGACATGGTCGAACTTGAATATAGCAAAATTGAAAAAGTGAAAATATTACCTGAAAAACAAAATGGAAAACATATTGCTAATCTAACAAACATAACAAGGCTTATAAAACGTGAAATGTTAAAAAAAAACTGAAAATAAATATTGAAAGTCCCAAACAACGACCGGAACTTAAAAACTATCGGAACGGCCTTGGGCGGTCATTTTGACTGCCACGGTTTTTAAACTCTATATTCTGTCAAGGAAATACCCAATTGAGATATTATTGCATTACATGTGTTAGTATGTCCGTTAAGAAACTAACTGACACCAAAATTAACATTTTAACAACTTTTAATACTGTTTTCTAAACAATTTAAAATGGCCGCTGTCCAATGCCTGTAAATACTGCAACGCCGCGGTGGTAGTCATGGTGCATCTGAAACGGCATCTGTAATCAGACATGTTGGCAATAATCAAAAATCAAGTTTAGACTATTTCTCTCCACTGGAAAACACTAGTTTTTTTTTTTTCTAGGACAGAGCGATGAACTTCGTGAAGGAAATGATGCAACCAAATGCGTCATAAATAGTGACATGACGTGCATGATCACATGCAAATTATGAGCAGTCATGATGACAGCTCATGGTCGTTTTAGGTAGAGCTTATCATAACTTTTTTTGTGCAATTGATCTAAAACTCATTTTAAATGCAAATATGTACAATTTTAGGAGAATTCAGGGAGTGCCAGGTCTGTATCTTTTTTTCCCGCAGTTATTAAACTTTGAAAATCCAAAACGGCCATAATGACCATCTTGGTCGTTCTAGTATTAAACTCTCCGAATATTTTAGCTCATCCTACAGTACCTCCTCACATCCACAGGTGGGGCAACAACAGAGATGGCTGCACAATCGAGGGTTAATGAGCTCGCGCTGTCCCGTCTTCTCCAGGATACGCTCGTAGTAGTACAGGTTTTTCTTAGCTCGCATCCTGTGGGATACAAAAAATGAACACACACGTTGCTTTAGTCTAACAGGAGGGAATCAAAGAGGTTATCATCCACAAGATCCCTTAATCCCCCCCCAACAAAGACCTTCAGAAATGCACAAGGTAATGTCTCCACTTCCTCACCTCTCCTTGTCAAGGTGCATGAGCTTGGCCACATTATAACCCAAAGTCACAGCAGACACTTGGCAGGTAGGGTACGCCTCACTATGAGAAACCAGTAATGATGTTAATGAATGGAGACATTGGCAATCCTTTCAGTAACATGTGTCTCTGTTAGGCGTACTAGGATCAGACCACAACTCAATTCAAACAACAATCCAAACTACACTTGAGTCAGCGCGAATACTGATATCTCTTTTAAAAGAGTTATGGTAAAAATAAGACTGATGTGCCCTGGTCTACTCACATGAAATGGGTCTTCATGGTCTCCTCTGTGGCTTCTTTAGGGACTGAACACACAAAGAGCGTGTTTCTGGTCTACAGAGGGGGAGGCATGATGACATATAATCAGTGTTTGGAATAGCTAAGCAACGTCTAATGATCATACGTGTATTACCCGGCCAATTAC
Source organism: Lampris incognitus (assembly GCF_029633865.1). Lineage (NCBI taxonomy): Eukaryota > Metazoa > Chordata > Actinopteri > Lampriformes > Lampridae > Lampris > Lampris incognitus. Next base: position 26,166,096 of record NC_079225.1, read on the forward strand.
CCCACTCTTCCAAGCCGTTGTGGTCACTGCTCCACCCCCTCTGCCGAGCCGGGGAGGGCTGCAGACTACCACATGCCTCCTCCGATACATGTCGAGCTACCAGCCGCTTCTTTTCACCTGACAGTGAGGAGTTTCGCCAGAGGGACATAGTGCGTGGGAGGATCACGCTATTCCCCCCAGTTTCCCCTTCCCCCCCGAACAGGCACCCTGACTGACCAGAGGAGGTGTTAGTGCAGCGACCAGGACACATACCCACATCCGGCTTCCCACCCGCAGACATGGCCAATTGTGTCTGTAGGGACGCCCGACCAAGCCGAAGGTAACACGGGGATTTGAACTGGCGACCCCCGTGTTGGTATGCAATGGAATAGACCGCCATGCCATGCGGATGCCCCTGAAATAACTTAAGTTTTGGAGTGCTCAAACACCACTGCAGTTACCACATATCACCATAGGCATCGGTAAGTTTAACATAAACGCCGATCCTCAGGGTTGTGATTTATGTATTGAAGAAGTAAAACTACAGAAGGCATAGAAGAGACATTTTCAGGCCAAGTTTTTATGCCCAGAGATTTTTTTTTTGTAAGATTGCATTGAAAGCTCAACTGTATTTAGGGACTCACGGTCTCTCTGCGCATGCCCTTCATCTGCGATGTGTGACGCCTTAGCAGCCCCACCGTCAGGATCAAGTATAAAAATGCAAACACTGTGTGCAGCCACAACAGCTTATTGCTAGAAGTAAAAGAGGGTAACCAGAGCTTGTATTCTTTGCGATATGTCAACCAGAAAAACGGTGTATTTCAAAACAGTAAAAAGTTCAAATGTATGTGCTATGTGTCTACTTGTGATCTTCTTGTAATTACTCTTTGTGAAGATTTCCAATGGTCGTTCTTCCAAAACTGTATGGGTCATTGCCTGAAAGAGGAGGAAATTGACAGATTTAAAATTTTGCCGTTTTTTTTAACGACGATTGTAAAGGTTAATTTTCAAGCGCTCATATCATAATGAGAAAGTAAATGAGAAGACACAGACGAGAGGATGTGCAGAGAAAGAAAAGAACCAAAGGTCATAACGGGATGTCATCATACATGCGGTATAAACTACCTCTTAAAATCCACCTACTATACAGACAAGGCATTTCTAATAAAACTGTTGTCATGGTCATTTGTTCTCACTCACTGAGTCTAATTTAAAGCTTGCATAAAAATTAATTTGAACATTAAATGGTACTCATATAGCTCAGTGCACAAATGTGGTAGAGCCCTGACACTAAGGTTCACAGCTTGAGCCCCAGCATTATCTGTGGCCTGGCCAGGTGTCCCAAATAAGTCTTTGTAAGACGCTGTGCATAAAAGTGCTTATTGAATGAGAAAATGTAAATATTAATATTCTCACTGCTCTAAAGCTATAAATCTCAGCAGAAGAAAAACAGCACATTGTCATTATTCATTTGTATATTGTTACGTATTTGCATATATTGAACATGTTCATGTTACCATTGTGTACTTTGTATAGTCTTGAAGCACAGATTTTAGCTGGTATATTTGTCAAAATGAGGCAAATTGAAAAATAAAAATCACCGAGAAGCAAAACTAGAATGGATAAGATAGAAATTAGTATCAAAACTGTTAACCTGTAATCATTATCTGAATAGAGGGAAAATGTCCGACCCACCGAGCAGGTCTCCTGACAGGTTGATGGGCAGGATGATGGAGATAGAGGTGATGGTGATGAGCATCAGAAGGATGATGAGGTGACGTTGGAAGGACAGGTAGTGGACAGCATCGATGCCACATCTCGCCTTTATCTTCTCCTCACTTTGGCACCACACATGAACACAAATAAATGCACACAAATTGTAAGGAAGCAAACCCATACCTTGCACACATATACTACAAAAGCCCGTTTGTTTAATGTACAACCTAAGGACAGAGAAACACGACAGAAAAAAAAACTTTTATGAATCACTCACTCCATTCTGATAACATAAGGGAGCCAGCAGCAGAAACTCTGTAAAGAGATGGAGACGTGTTTATTAGCAAGACATGGAGTCATGAAGAGGGAGTAAAATGAGGATGATAGCTCTCACTAACAAGCAAATCTGATTTGTGGTGACAGAACAGTTTTTAGTTCATACTTCAGGATGTAAAATAAACAAAGGATGGTCTTGGCTATTAAGCTCATCTGTGTTTTTGGGACCAGTGTCAGTTCAAAATACTGATAGATTTTTAGGGCTCTATTCTTTAGGAAGCAGTAGTACTGATTATCAGTGAGTTTGTCACAGTGTTGTACTGTGTGACTAGTCATCCAAGTAGTGCCAATATTTACAGGTACTACGTGTTCAGACCCTTATGATAAAAATGCCAAGACAAAGATAAACTTCAGTCAGTACATCTTCATACTCCGGGTCCTCTGCATTGGACGCAAAGGATGACATGCGCCCATAGCGACGATGTGATGACTGGTTGAACCTGAAACAGACAGACAGACAGACTTAATTAATTCCCAAAGTGGGAATTCCTTTGCCACCAGACAAAGAGCATAAATGCATCAACAACAGACAAAGACAGTAATCACGCATAGGAAAAAAACGACACATAGCAAAAAGCAATCATAGACTTGACATAATTATAAGCAGGAACAGGCACCACATCTAATTGATGCATATATATAAACAGCAACAATGCAAAAGACTAAGTGCAAGTTACAATCCAGAGCAAGGTGAATGTCAAAGACCTAATAATATTGTCAATATTTATATATAAAAAAAGAAACCTGTTTCTGCAAAAAAAGTAATTATCAGTATTGTTTAATTAACTATATCAACTTCAATTATTCTGGTTACATCATTACTCAGGGTTAAAAAAAAGAGACAAAATTCTACTGTGTGACGTTACGAAACTGACTCTTCTTCATTTTCGGAAACCAGTGCAAGGCGCCCATAGTCCCACAGTTTCCTCCTGATGATCGAAAAGAGGATCAGCAACACCTGTAATTGCCATGAAATGGAGAACCAACAAGCTTTAACCTCACTGGCCACAGTCACAAATCGTTATGCCTCTTACTTGATATCTTGTGATTACTTTGAATGTGTTTTAATGTGCGAGTAATCTGATGGAAAACAGCATTACACGTACATGACCAGGATCTGAGTTTAATAAGAACATGCATTTTTCTAGTTTTAAAAGCTTCTAAATAGTTTTAAAAAGTAAAATAAAACAGCATCCTTAAAACATACAAGTCTTACGTGGATAAGTCTGGCCTACAGCGTGCAGGTGTCCATGCAAGAATGCAAGAGACAGACAGCTACTGACATAAATATGGTTGCACAACTTCCACCGTGACTGTCAACTTGATCTGCATAGCAACATGTGTGACATCAAAATATCTAACCAAGGCTCACGCACCATGAAAACGCTGAAGTCGAGCAGCAGTACGACGGGCACCCCTCCGAAGCGAACTCCTTTGAGAACGGTGCTCTGCGTGGAGCTGAAGCAGCTGCTGTTGTCCAGCTGAGGAGGGGGAGCAGTGCTGCTGTTGTCCAGGAGGGGCTGTGGTTCCCACCACAGCGAAGACATTACTACAGCGGAATGAAAAGATTCATATTTTGTCATGACAAAAGTGGTGTTCTGGTTCATTTCAACACCCTTTTTTTTACTGGTCAGGTATGGGGCACCCAGGCTGCTGATAATGAAATGCAGCCATTTAACAGTTTATGTATGTAATAAAGACAGGTGGTCTCTCTGTCATCACTACGCGAGTTTATTTGAGTATGAATTAGACCAACAGTGTCATCTAACAAAGGAAAATGGTGCAATAAATATACGATTTAACGACCTGTGATCCCACTCCTTCAAGTCTTACTTGTTGTGTGCTAGGACTGAGCAACATATCAATATTCATGTCATGATATATGATATATATGATATAATATGATTTCCAAATTGTCTATTAATCTATTGCGAAAGGGGCAGCATGGTGGTGCAGTGGTTAGCATGGTTGCCTCTAAGCAAGAAGGTCCTGGGTTCTTGCCCCGGGGTAGTCCAACCTTGGGGGTCATCCCAAGTTGTCCACTGTGTGGAGTATGCATGTTCTCCCTGTGTCTGCATAGGTTTCCTCCGGGTACTCCGGTTTCCTCCCACAGTCCAAAGTCATGTAGGTCAGGTGAATCGGCCGTGCTATATTGTCGCTAGGTGTGTGTGTGTGTGTGTGTGTGTGTGTGTGTGTGTGTGTGTGTGTGTGTGTGTGTGTGTGTGTGTGTGTGTATGTGTGTGTGTGTGTGTATATGTGTGTGTATATGTGTGTGTGTGTGTGTGTGTGGGCCCTGTGATGGCCTGGTGGCCTGTCCCGGGTGTCTCCCCGCCTGCCGCCCAATGATTGCTGGGTTAGGCTCCAGCATCCCCGTGACCCTGAGAGCAGGATAAGTGATTTGGATAATGGATGGATATCGTCTAGGATTTTGGGTAATATCGGGATATAACAAATGTTGTCATTCCCTGGTCTTAAAAGCTGCATTACATGCAGCCATAAAGGCAAGCAAATGTCTGAACTTATCAGACTGTTACAACTGCGTGAAAGGAACAATGAATGCCTCTACTTGCTTGATCATCATATCCAAGGTCAAGTTTGTAATGTGTTGGATACAATGAAATTCTTGTGCTCTGGCTCTCTCTGCCTTATCACAATAGGTCACAACTGTCACTGTCAAATGACGTGCCAAAAATGCCAAAAAACACATACACATACACACACACACACACACACACACACACACACACACACACACACACACACACACACACACACACACACACACACACACACACACACACACATATACGTATACATGAAAAGGAAAAAAAACTTAAATGGTAGCACCCATGAAATGGTCAATTGTGCTTAAAATCTGACTTTCAGATGGGTATATCTTAAATGTATGAAACCTTTGTGCTTAAAATCGGACTTTCAGAGGCACGTACCTTGGTTGTATGAGAGCTATATTTTCAATCATTAGCATGAATCATTCATTCATACCAGAATCTATCTTCCTAACTAATTTTTTTTCAACGGTTTACCTTTCATATAAAGGAGAAGTTTTGACAAAGTGCTTGTCAAGCTTAAACCTCTTCTCCAACACCATCCTTCACTACACATTGTGGCAAAGTTAAATCAATTACCCCTGGAATCTGTCCTCCTTTTTGATGAGGTTGTAGGGTTGCTATTCTTATTCGGGGGAGTTAATTTTTTTTCCTGATCACTCATCATTTGCTGGAGAGCATAACTGTTCAGGAAGGTAAATTGTTAACTGATGCACTACAGCCGGTCTTTAGTAGTCATAAGAAGAAACTGAGTCACCTGATTGTGTGAAGCCACAGCACCAAGGCTGAGCCTTCTGAGACATGTAATTTACTTATCCTACTTTCGATCATTATAGGGTCGATACAGACCATGGTATTGACCAGACTGAACCCAGTGAAATGGGAACAGACCATCAGTCAGTTGAGGTGCCAGAGATTTCAAGGCAGTTTACCAAGGAGAAGCTTGCCCTAATCCTTCAGCAAGACAATGCTAAGTATGATGGCAGAGGGACCGCTGATATTTTCAAACCTTTGAAAATACTGTAAAATTTCTAAAATACAAGGCCTGAAAATAGTGTCAAATGAGCAAATTCAACAGACTTCTCGATGAAATTATTTTGACGAAGTGAAACTGCTTTTGATAAAGTGATACTGGTGTGCGAAAGCAGGGAGTTGCATAATACTCTATTTCTGCTTACTTGGACTTGTACTTTTGCCATATTCTACATTCTTTTCTTTTTTCTTGTGGATTCCCCCCCCCCTTTTTTTTTTCTCTCCAATTGTATCTAGCCAATTACCCCATCCCTTCCGAGCCATCCCGGTCACTACTCCACCCCCTCTGCCGATCCGGGGGAGGGCTGCAGACTACCACATGCCTCCTCCGATAAATGTGGAGTCACCAGCCGCTTCTTTTCATCTGACAGTGAGGAGTTTTGCCAGGGGGACATAGCGCGTGGGAGGATCACGCTATTCCCCCCAGTTCCCCCTCCCCCGTGAACAGGCGCCCCAACCGACCAGAGGAGGCGCTAGCGTAGTGACCAGGACACACCCACATCTGGCTTCCAACCCGCAGAGACGGCCAATTATGTCTGTAGGGACACCCGACCAAGCCGGAGGTAACACGGGGATTCGAACCGGCATCCCCATGTTGGTAGACAACAGAATAGACTGCTGCGCCATCCAGATGCCCCTAGAGCATCTATTTTTCATGAGCTCAACACAGAATGTCTCTTGGTCACACAGGATCTAAGAACGTGTGATCCAGTGAAAAAAAAGAGGTCAATAAGTTCCTCTTATTATGATCAGATTGGTCAACATTTTTATGCATGCCATGGCTGTCATGTGAGCTTTCATGTGAAACTGTACACAGCCAGGACTCTGCCCTGTAACTGTTTTGTCCATTGACAACACGTTACTGCACTTTGTATTGCTCACTTTCCTCTACTTATGACTGACAGAAACATGATATATCGTCATGATTAACTGAATTAAAGGTGCTATATACGACATTCAGCACCAGCATTTCAGATTAAAACAAAACCAATCTCCCTTCTCCCCCCCCCTCGCATACCTGGCTATTTCGTTGGTTGCAAAATTGATTTTTACAGTATAGAGTTATTCTATTAATACCAAACTGGCTTGACCATTTTTAAACCAGCCCAACCCTACTCAGGATGCCACTATTCCACTATCTCTTTACACAGCAAATAGTTGTTTGCTGCTATATTAATGTTCCAAATCTCATATATAGCACCTTTAAAGTCAGCATGTAAACAGTAGCCAGAACAAGAATAACTAACATTCATAGACTAAGAAGTAAAAACTTTAATAAAACCATGTCTTTATTCTAGATATCAAAATATTTACTAGTTGAGCTGCAGCTGATCTAAACTTTTAAAGCACAAGAGACTAAGTAGTCAAGTAAACCCACTCAAGTAAACCTCGAGCAAACGTATCCAGACACCAACATTAAATGATATAACTTTCAAAAACTACTGTATCCCCACACAACTGCAACATCTGGCTGATGTTAACTGAAAGACGCACACCCAGAAAAAAAGTTTCTGTTCACATATATGAAGCCAACATTTTCACCTTGAATAACTTTCTGAGCAGCAGCAGGAGCCTCGCTAAACCAAATTTGATGAAAGCGTGTGAACAAAGCCATGGCTGGCTCCAGATGGGACTCTTACGATCTATTTCCATTGCAGCCTCATGCCAAACAATCCTGTGTCGATGACACTGCACCCACAGGGTTCACAAAACGTCCCTGGAGAGGCCCCTCAGGAGCTGCTGCCAAATGCAAGCTCCTGGACCCACCAACAGGAGCTAGAAGAAGTGAACATCACTGATTGGTTGAATGCAACACGTCAACGAAAACGTCACATATCAACCGCCATCTTTAAATGGACTGTTGCCATTTTTTTTTGGACTGTTACCAATGCCAGTGTATGGCGTTGTCCCTAATGACATCAGTGGCTTATCCATCACTTTTGAAAAGTTGAAGTGTAGTGAGCGTGTAGTGTATCGTAACAAACTGAAAATAGAAAGTAATAATAGTAGTAATCAACAGGTGTCAAATGCCAAGTGGGACAAAAAAATGTAAAAAGTAAATTGTCTTTTTTCTATATCACATTTTATTTGGATTTCACTGAATTTTGGTTTTAGCTTTACCATTAGAAACTTCCATCTTTAATTTTTGTGTCTTTAAATTCTTTTTGCATTTTTCTTTTCCACTTGTCTTTTTACCTATGATTTAACCAAGCATTTACACTGCTTTACAACATGATTATTCCAAGTGCAACAGCCAGCAATATACAATTCACCATCTAATAATTCCATTTTAATATTCACTACTTTTGTCCGCCAGCGCTGGTTGACAAAAACACCCTGTTACTGTCAAGGTGGTGCATCAGAAAAGGATTAATTAACCATTCTGGGTCCACACAACTTACAACCAAACTTCATGACTGGAGCTCAAGATGACGCGTGAGCGCATGCGTGCATAACACCGACCATAACAACAAGTCACCCGCTTGTACTGATGTCAGTGTAAAAGTATTAAAACGTTCTAAGGGAATGCTTGGACCAATATTCCGAAACAGTCTACAGCATCAACGTATTTCACTGTATGATTTCTGGATATTGTACATGTGCAAATGTGCAAAACAAAGAAATGAGTGGGGGGGGGGACAAGGCGTTGGTCCACGAAATTTAGCCCTCATGATTTTCAGTCATACCTTGGGAGGTATTTGGCACTTCTCCGGAAACTAATTTGGATGTGGACTTGCAGTTTACAAGCGAGTGGAGACAACTACCCCACTGTGGGCCCATGAAGCCCTGACAACGACCGAATCCCATCAAACTGGGCCTTCTCTCCTCACTTAAGGTCTAAAGAAAAGACGATCCGTGGTTATTTATGAAGTCATGTCACTAACGTCCATGTCCAGATAGATGGTGGGTTACTATTATGATATGTGGGCGCCCCACCTCGTCGGAAATAGGACGGGCCATGCTGTGCCGTTAATACGTCGTTGAGACAACAAGGCGACTTTCTGATGGTGAACCTCGTTGAAACAAACACAAATAGACGACAGCCTGTTGATAGCTGTTAGTTGCCGAATACCGCAAACAGTTCGGTCCTAAACAGAAAGTGAAACCCGTGTTTGTTTGTTTTTCTCCCTGACAGCTGTTCACTTTTTTCTTTTTAGCAACGACAGTGCGTCTCATTTCAGAGAGTACGTCACCGTTTTAACGAAGCGGGAAGCTGTTTAATGTTGCCTATCCCTCCGGTACAGTTCACCGAGGATGAAACGCACATTAGCTAAACTACCTCAGCTGACACGCGCATCTATATCGATATAAATGCACGAAATCGTTACGGGATTTACTCCCGTGACATCTCCTAAAAACCCGGAGTTTAGTCATGTAACGACACGTCGACAGTGCGTGGATTATAAGAGACTCGAATGTGCACGTACCCACCTGTTTCTGATGAGTAGAAAGGGAAGGGTCTTGCATCCGGAATAAAGGGAACTCCGCTTAAAGATTTTTCAATTCTGTGTCCATGTTGCACATCCGCGTATGCGCAGACACACTTCTGCGGCTGCGCGCGGCGCACGGACGCGCTCAATTCGACAAACCAGTACCCCAGCAAACGACTCTTTAAGGACCGTTATCTATCGACATATTATAAAGGGAGACGGTATTGGAAATGAATAGACTAGAACTTTATTAGCCAACTAAGGCTGGAAACTGTCCTTGATCTCATCAATCTCAGGCAAACAACAACAATAAAAGCCCTGCAACCATAGTTATAAACCTCATTACAGATAGGCTACACAATAAAACGCATGATCAAAAACATACATTAAACATACAGGCGTCACTCGTGTATGATGTCCTAGGTAGGACCTACGGTAACGTTAATGTCAGGCGTCATGAAAAGTGACTAGATTATTATTTCCTGCAAACCAACGAAGGTAGCGAGGAGAGTAAATGAAGTGGGGAGCGAAAGTAGGTCTGCATATGGTCTGCATATGCATATATGGTCCCTTCAGATTTCCAGTGCGGTTACTACTACTACTGTTATGTCTGCACACATCGACAGTGCTGCATTTGATTTGGTGCTGTTCTATTGTGCTGGGATCGATTGGTGATGCCTGCGGGCTCTGGGTTGTTTGATCGGGTCTGCCTTTGATGCTGTGTCAGTCTAAATAAAGAATGCCACGGAGAGGTTGTGTCGAGCGACAGCGCTGTGTCCTGACGTGATTTAAAAATATAATATTGGCGACGAGGATGGCTGATATCTCTCTCCCACCACCTGCCCCCTTCCTGGCATTACCTGGCGAGCCTCCGGTACCATGGACTCGCTGGCTACATAGTTTTGAAAATTACATCATCGCCTCAGGGCTCGACGACGTGAGCCAGGCTAGGAAGACGGCTCTGTTGCTACACTGCTTGGGAGCAGAGGGTCATCGTGTGCTCGGGACTCTGGGGAACGTCACAAGCTTTGCCGAAGCTGTGGGACTTATGAGCACCCATTTCGCTGCTCCACAGAGTGCCCTCCTTCGGCGATTTATATTCCGTCAGCAACACCAACTGCCTGGTGAGTCTGTGCGGCAGTACGTAGCTAATTTGCGAGGGCTAGCTAGCTAATGCAAGTTTGGCGCGCTTCAGGACGAGATGGTTCGCGACCAGCTAATCGAACACACCAACAACGCAAAGGTGCGTGAGACTCTCCTGCTGGAAAAAGACGATCTGCTGCTGTCCAGAGCAATTACCATCGCACTACAGGTTGAGGGAGCAGCTGAGTGTGCTGCTATGCTAAATACACAGCAAGTGGCCACCTCCAGTCAAGCTGCCAACGACTCCTCCCTCTACTCACGGCTGCCCCCCGGGACGCAACCCACCCAGAGCGAGGCGGGCGCCGACTCCACTGGGGACGTCTTGCAACTGCAACGACGGCGTTCTCGGCCCCGCCCTCAACAGTCCTGTGGTAACTGTGGGTCTCGGTCTCATGTTTCAAGGGCTCAGAACTGCCCTGCCCGTGGCCAGACATGCCGTAGCTGCGGTAAGCAAAATCACTTTGCCAACGTCTGTCGATCTTCCCCGGCTGGGTCAGAGGGCCACACCCCCCAGTCTTCAACCGCCGTCATTCACAAGGTGAGCTCTGGGCCAGTGTCATTCAAATCATGCACAGTCAACATTAATGATGTGTGCATCCCCCTGCTGTTGGACACCGGTGCAAGTGTGTCTCTCCTGAATGTTGATACCTACAGTCAATTTTTCGGTTCACTGCCACTGTCCGCACCCTCAGCTGTCCTCTGTGGGTATGGTGACTCCAAAATCGATCTGGTTGGCTCTCTCCAAGTGACTGTCCGCTATGGAACCAAGCTGGTGCCCAATGCAGTTTTTCATGTGGCACGCCGTGGGGCCAACCTGATGGGCCTGGACCTGTTCTCCGCTCTGGGGTTCTCCCTCTTAGACACAAGGGGGGCAGCAATCCTGACTGTCGCCACACCTTGGCAGCAGAAGTGGCCATCGCTGTTTATGGGGCTGGGCTGCCTCTCCGCCTTCACCCATCAACCTCTCCTCAACCCTGCTGTGAAATCTGTCATCCAACCACTGCGCCGCATCCCGTTGGCTCTCCGTGATGGGGTCTCCGCCGAGCTGCAACAACTGCTGGAAGCTGGCATCATTGAACCGGTGGACGCGTCACCTTGGGTCTCAAACCTCGTGGTGGCTAAGAAGAAGTCGGGGGGCCTGCGTGTCTGCGTCGATCTACGTGCAGTAAATAAGGCAGTGGTCCCTGATAAGTATCCACTGCCCACCTCAGAAGAACTCACTGCTCAGTTCTATGGCTCTGAGGTGTTCTCCAAGCTCGACCTCAGACAGGGGTACTTACAGGTGCCCCTCCACCCCAGCAGCCGAAACCTCACAGCCTTTGTGACACATGCAGGAGTGTTTCGCTACACCAGGATGCCTTTCGGTCTCAGCTCCGCCCCTAGCTGCTTCCAGAAAATCATGGTCTCCGTGCTGGCTGGCATACTGGGCGTGGCCATTTATCTGGACGATATAGTGGTACACGGGCCCACCAGTGAAATCCACGACAAGCGCCTTAACATGGTCTTCGCAGCCCTGTCCAAGCACAAGCTAACTCTCAATCCTGAGAAATGTGTCCTCTCTGTGCCAGCCATCGACTTCGTGGGGTTCTGGCTGTCAGCGAGCGGTGTAACTCCACTACAATCCAACGTGGACGCCATTCAGGCCATCCCCGAGCCCAGCTCGGCCGCCCAGGTCGCCTCCTTCCTGGGTATGACAAGTTACTACCTGAGGTTTCTTCCCCAGTACTCTGCGACCACAGCCCCCCTGCGCCAGCTGCTGCGTAAGGACGAGCCATGGGTGTGGTCAAAGGCATGCAGTGACGCTGTGCGTGATCTCAAGACTCAACTGACTTCACCACCAGTGTTGGCTCACTTCGACATCTCCAGCTCCACCTTTGTGACCTGTGACGCATCAGCCACAGCGATAGGGGCTGTGCTGTCTCAAACCCAGAACGGTGTGGAGAAGCCCATTGCCTTCGCCTCCCGTGCCCTCAACCTGACCGAGCAGCGGTACTCCGTGGGTGAGCGTGAGGCGTTAGCCTGTATCTGGGCTTGTGAAAGGTGGCACCTCTACCTCTATGGCCGCTCCTTCACCCTCAGGACAGATCACCAGGCCCTGACAGCGCTGCTGTCCACATCTGGGACAGGCCACAAACCCCTGAGGCTGCACCGCTGGTCTGACCGCCTCCGCCAGTACAACTTCAGCCTGCAGTTCACCCCAGGCAGAGACAATGTTGTCGCCGACCTGCTCTCTCGCTCTGTCTCCACCCCAGCTCCACAGACGGACACTGACTGTGTGGAAAAGGACATTGTCCAAATGCTACACACACCCCTCCAGGCCACTGTCTCTCTGCAGGAGCTGAGGGCAGCCTCCGAACAGGACCCTGTCCTCTCCCAGCTCCGCACCTACATCCAGAACGGCTGGCCTCACAAGGTCCCAGAGGAGCTGGCTGCGTTCGCCCGAGTCAGACAGGAGCTCTCCTGCTGGAACGACACCTGCGTGGCACGTGGGTTTTGCACAGTGGTCCCAGCTGCTCTCCGTGCACGTGTTTTGAATACGGCACATGAAGGCCACCTGGGCATTGTGAAACTGAAACAGTGCTGCCGAGACCTGGTGTGGTGGCCGGGGATAGACAGAGATATTGAGGCTCTGGTGAAGGACTGTTCTGCCTGCCTTTTGAGTGGCAAGACTGGCCACCAGGCTCCCCCACCCCTGCAACCTCTCGCCTGGCCCTCTCAGCCCTGGGAACACCTGCAGTTGGACATTTGTGGTGAGATCCATGGAGTTCCCCACCACCAACGCTTCATGGTGGTCGCCTACGATCTACACTCAAAATGGCCTGAACTCACCACTTCTGGCACTGTGACCTCACAGATCATCATCGACTTCCTGGACTCTCTTTTCTCTCGCTGGGGCCTCCCAAAGGCCATCACCACTGACAACGGCCCTCAGCTGGTCTCTGCTGAGTTCACTGCTTATCTCGAAAGCAAGGGCATCCGTCATATACGCACTGCGTACTACCACCCCCAGGCCAATGGCGGCGTTGAACGTTTTCACCAGTCACTGAAGAACGGCCTCAGAGCACACATGGCCCAAGGGTGCTCTTTCACGCAGGCCATCCGTCACACTCTGCTGCACTATCGGGCCACACAGCACTCGACCACAGGCGTCTCCCCAGCCTCTCTCATGCTAGGCCGGGAACTGTGCATGCCCCTTGACAGGCTCCGCCCCTCCACACCTCAGGCACCTCCCTCTGGGGTCAGAGCCTCAGTCACTCGTCAGCAGACGCGGATGAAGCAACGGTTTGACCAGTCAAAACGAACCAGGGTGCCAGACATCAATGTGTCAGACTGGGTCAGGGTCCGCAGGCCCCACAGGGACAATAAAATGGCTTCATACTGGTCCTCTCCTCTCCAAGTCACCCGTCAGCTGGGCCCAGCCACTTACCTCCTCAGCGATGGCACTCGGTGGCACTCCAGTCGTCTACGGAAGGTGTCAGCTCCGCCACACACAGCTGGTGACACAACCATAGCCATTCCCTCAGCATGGCGAGACGCCCCGGGGCTTCATGCAGCTCCTACACGGGCCCCAGACATTTCTGGGCCTCAGCTTCCCCTGCCATCTCCCTCCCCACCTCGGCCTGCCCAGCCTCAGGCCGCCCCGCGACCTGTTCGCACACGTTTACGCCCTGGCCACCTAGAGGACGTTGTGTCAACCTTTCATGTTTGAAATCCTGCCGGGGGGGGGGGGGGAATGTTATGTCTGCACACATCGACAGTGCTGCATTTGATTTGGTGCTGTTCTATTGTGCTGGGATCGATTGGTGATGCCTGCCGTCTCTGGGTTGTTTGATCGGGTCTGCCTTTGATGCTGTGTCAGTCTAAATAAAGAATGCCACGGAGAGGTTGTGTCGAGCGACAGCGCTGTGTCCTGACGTGATTTAAAAATACAATAACTACTACTACTACTACTACTACTACTACTACTTGCTCCCGTTAGGGGTCGCCACAGCGGATCATCCGTTTCCATTTCTTCCTGTCCTCTGCGTCTTCCTCTGTCACACCAGCCAGCTGCATGTCTTCCCTCACCACATCCATAAACCTCCTCTTTGGCCTTCCTCTTTTCCTCTTCCCTGGCAGCTCCATATTCAGCATCCTTCTCCCAATATACCCAGCATCTCTCCTCCACACATGCCCAAGCCATCTCAATCTTGCCTCTCTTGCTTTGTAAAGTGCGGTTTCCATTGCGGTTACACCGGACAATTTTTTTAAACGTTTTGCTTCCTGAAAAAAAAAAAAAAAAAACTAGAGTTTATGATAGACGATGTCAAGCTGAATACAAAAATAATTTCAGATTTGCTGTATCACGTAGGAATTTGGAGAAACTGTAGCGGACGCTATGGGCACAATTCACCATAATTGGTAGACACGGGCCCTTTAAGAAAGGGTTTGTCTGCTGGGCGTTTCCAGAGACAAATCTTTATGAACATGACGACTAATGCGGTTTCTCTCAAGCTGCCGGAGTTCTGGGAGTCGTCATCCTCGGCTTGGTTCGCCCAGACAGGAGCGCATTCCGCATTGCAGGAAATCACCGCGGATGCCACAAAATACTGTAACGTGCATGGATAGGTAGACACGTTGGCCGCTGGCCGACGAGTCTGACCCTTTAGTCGAGCGGTTAGCGATGTCTCCCGCGGTTCGGGCGATACGGGTTCGCGTCCCGGCCGCGGCAGTTCCTGTGGTTGCCTCCCGAATTCGTTACATTGGTGTCAGATGTGGGATGGTGAGACAGTGAGGTCATCGGAAGTGAGTGCGCCCAGAGGCGTGAGGAGGTTGATGCGCTTCCCGAAGGAGAGCGGTAGTGTAACGTGCATGGATAAGTAGACACGCTGACTGACGGGTTTGACCCTTTAGTCGAGCGGGTAGCGATGTCTCCCGCGGTTCGGGCGATACGTGTTCGCGTCCCGGCCGCGGCAGTTCCTGTGGTTGCCCCTCTAATTCGCTTTAATACTTTTATGTGGTGTCGGATCTCGGCAGTTCAAGTGCAGCCAGAGTGGTGAGCCTCCTCAAAAATCTTTCGCAGCAGGATACATACGAGACACTCAAGACTCACCTCTTGAAAACGTTTAACTTTCTGACGCTGAGTGGGCCAGCCGGCTTTTCTCTCTACAAGGCCTCGGTGACAGTAAGCTGTCTGAACTTATGGACAACATGCTGGATCTCATGGGAGAGCACAAGCCCGACTTCCTCTTCATCCAACTGTTTCTGCGACAGCAGCCTTCTCAGGTACGGGCTGCTTTAGCCAACACCGCCATCACTGACTGTCGTGCTCTGGCCGAGGAGGCTGGTAACTTTTTCCCGGCTGGTCAACAGCACTGCACGGCCGCGTTTTCTCCTGCTCAGACATTTTCACCACTGCCTGGCCAAGCGCGGCGAGAAACGCCGGGGCCGGCGCTCAGTAGTGGCTATGTGCGTCGGCCGAACTGGCAGGCTGCTTTTTATCAAAGACTCAATTTCTGGACGGCGGTTCCTGTGCGACACGGGCGCGCAGAGGAGCGTCCTGCCCGCATCGAGAGTAGACATCCTGTCCTGCGGATATGCCCCCCCCCCCCATTGAAGCAGCTAACGGCAACCCCATCCGCACTTGTGGCACTAGGTACGTGGAACTGAGTTTCGGAGGACAGCGGTTCGGTTGGGACTTTGTCACGGCGAAAGTGGCCGTCCCCCTTCTCGGCGCGGATTTCATATGCGCCTATGGGCTGCTGGTGGATGTCAAAAACCGCCGCTTGATCGACGCTGTCACTTTCTGCTCGTATGCGTGTACTCTCAGCGAAGCGGATTCCATCAGACTGTCTATCTAGCATGCGCTCCGCCGCAGACGATTTTCTCCTGCTTCTCGCTGAGTTCCCGGTCTTCATGCAGCGCACCTTCTCGTCTTCCAACGCCAAGCACGGATTGGAGCACCACATCGCCACCACTGGCCCACCAGTCTACGCTCGGGCTCGGCATCATCGACCCGGGCAAGCTCACCGCCGCCAAGGAGGAGTTCGAGAATATGGAGCGTCTCGGCATCATTCGCCGCTCCAACAGCCCGTGGGCTTCACCCCTCCACATTGTCCCGAAGCCTGGCGGCGGGTGGCGCCAGTGTGGTGATTACGGCCGACTCAGCAATGCAGCGACACCGGACCACTACCCAGTCCCACACATCCAGGGTTTTCCCGCCCAAAGTGGAACTCGTCCGTGGATACCATCAGGTGCCCGTCCACCCACTGGATGTCCCCAAAACAGCGGTGATCACCCCATTTGGATTGTTCGAGTTCCTGCGCATGCCGTTCGGCCTCAAGAACGCCGTGCAGACATTCCAGCGCCTCATGGATTCGGTGCTACGGAACCTGCCTTTTATTTTCTTCTATCTAGACGACATCCTCGTCGTCAGCACCTCCAAAGCGGAACACCTGTCCCACCTCTGGACTCTTTTTGAGCGGCTCAGCCAGCACGGGCTGATCGTCAATGCAGCCAAGTACCAGTTTGGGCTGACAACCATCGACTTCCTCGGACACCGAGTCACCAAAGACAGGACGGTACCCCTCCTGTCAAAGATGGATGCCATCGTGAAGTTACCACGACTGCTCACAGTCAAGTCCCTACAGGAGTTCCTCGGCATGGTGAACTTTTACCACTGCTTTATCCCCCGAGCTGCTCAACTCATGTGACTCCTGTGTAAGGCCATGAAAGGCAAGTCCACGAAACACACTGTGGACAAGGTGTTTGTGGACACTAACGCTGCTCTGGTTGACACAACAATGCTGGCACACCCATCACCCAAGGCTCCGATCGCCATTACTACACTCTTCAGACTACGCAGTCGGGGTGGTGCACGAGCAGTGGGTGAACAGTGCCTGGCAGCCGCTCGCTTTCTTCAAATGACAGTTATGCCCCAGCGAACAGAAGTATAGCACCTTCAGTCGGGAGCTCCTCACTCTCTACCTTGCCGTTTGACACTTCTGTTCCCAGCTGGAGGCCCGCCAGTTCATGGTGTTTGTGGACCAGAAACCACTGATGTTCACCACGGACGTACAGCATGTTGCTGGCAAAACCAGCCTCGTCGCTGACAGCCTCTCAAGAGTCATTGTGGGGGCCATCCACTTGGGTCTTGACTATGCCAGCATGGCAGCTGACCAGGCCGCCGACCCGGGCGTACAGGCTTTCAGGACGGCTGTCACAGGGCTACAGTTAGAGAACGTGGCTTTCGACGACGCTGACACCATGCTCCTGTGCGACGTCTCCACAGGTCGGCCCCGGCCCATCATTCCCACTGGCTGGAGGTGGTGTGTTTTCGACACTGTCCATGGCCTCTCCCACCCTGGCAAAAAGCCATCTCAAAGACTATTGCAGCCAAGTTTGTCTGGCATGGGCTAAAAAAGAAGTGAGACTGGGCTGACACCTGCGTGGAGTGTCAGCGCTCTAAAGTGCACTGCCACACCAGAGCCTCCCTGCCACAGTTCCCAGTGCCTGAAAGGAGGTTCGACCATGTAAACGTGGATCTAGTGGGCCCCCTGCCCCCCTCCCACAGTTTTACTCACCTCCTCACCATGGTGGACAGGACCACTCGATGGCCAGAAGCCGTCCCACTTTCATCAACGACATCCACCGACGTAGCCCGGACATTCATTGGGACCTGGATCGCCCGGTTCGGCACCCCATCTGACCTCCTCGGACCGGGTCTTACAGTTTGCGTCTGAGCTCTGGAACGCAGTCACAGAGAGCGTAGGGGTGAAGCTCCACCGCACAACCGCGTACCACCTGCAGGCCAATTGGTTGTGTGAGCGGTTTCATCGCTCTATGAAGGCCGCTCTTCGGGCCAGCCTCAAGGATAGCAGCTGGGTCGACAGGCTCCTGTGGGTCATGCTGGGCATCAGGACCGCCTCTAAGGAGGACCTCCAATTGTCGTCCACTGAACTGGTTTATGGACAGCCGCTGCGGGTCCCAGGGGATTTCGTCTCCAACACCACAGCTCCCTGGTCTGCAGCCCATCAACAGACCACACTCCTGGTAACGCCAGAGCTTTCACACTGGTCCTCACGTCGCAACATGGCTTCCCACAGTCTCACATCCCCACAAGTCTGCAGATGGCAGAATATGTTTTAATCCGCCACGATGCCCACCGCAGCCTTCCTACAACAGGCCGTTCTGTGTCCTGAAGACTGGAAACAAGCACTTTGTTGTGGAAGTCGGCAACAAGCCAGAGTGCATTTCAGTAGATCGCCTCAAACCGGCTCATCTGGACTTGGACCAACCTGTTGGACTTGCCTAGCCCCTGACCCCACCCCCCAACAAGGCACCTAAGGTTCCTCCACTACCCACCCTACACCCATGCCGCCACAGGGTCCTTAAGGCTCCTCCTGTAGGCACCCTGGCCTCTGCACCTGTTCGGCGAAGCCGTTGTGGCCGGGCCATCTGTCACCCTCCATGTTGACTTTTTTTTTATTATGATGAATTCTGGGGGGGGGTATGTAGCAGACTATATGGGCACAATTCACCATAATTGCTAGACACGGGCCCTTTAAGAAAGGGTTTCCGGGTTGAGAGGGCGGAGTGAAGACGAGGTTGGTTGGAGCAGCGCGATGTTGTTGATGATGGTGTTTTTGTACGGGAGAATAAATGATATACGTGTTCGTGTAGTCAATGAGAGAAATTGTCTCTACTTTCCTGCAATTTCTACAAAACATTAAAATAACTTTTATGGAATTCAACACGTTTAATTGTGTAATGATGCTGGCACACTGTGTTAGTTCAACTGCGCTTAAAATGTTTTGTAGCTGATTTTCGTTTGTACTCATCATCTGGTGCCTCTTGTGTCAGTGTCCAACAATAGTTGGCCAGCACTGATGGATTCCAGTTGCCCTGATACATCCTTTCCATGGTGACAATGTCCTGGTGAAACCTTTCACCATGTTCGTCACTGACTGCGCCAAGATCAGCAGGGAAGAAGTCAAAGTGTGAATGCAGAAAATGAATTTTCAATGACATGTTGCACTTCATGGTTTTGTATGCTTTAAGCATGTTGTCAATCAGCTCAATGTAGTTTGGTGCTCTGTAGTTGCCAAGACAATTCTCAACAACATCCTCAAATGCCTTCCATGCTATTTTCTCTGGCCCCTCTAGCAGATCTCCTGACTCCCTTTCATTGATGACCTGTCTGATTTGTGGCCCAACAAAAATGCCTTCCTTAATTTTGGCATTAGTTATTCTTGGAAACATCTGTCTCATATAGCGAAACCCATTACCTTCTTTGTTCATTGCTTCCACAATTTTTTTCATCAATGTGTGTTTTATATGAAGAGGAGGCAGAAATATGTTTGTTGGGTTGACAAGTGGTTATTTTCTGCCCTGGAATGAAATGCTTACAGAGCGGCCAGTTCTTTTTAATATAATGTGACTCGTTAGCACAGCTATCCCATTCACAAAGGAAACAACAGTACTTTGTATATCCGAGCTGCATTTCTAGTAGCAGTGCCAGTACTTTTAGATCACCACAGATGTTCCAGTCGTAACTGTTGTGCTTTATGTGTTTCAACAACAGTCCCATGTTATTGTAGGTTTCTTTCATGTGTACTGCATAGCCAATGGGTACTGAAGGGTCGACATTGCCATTGTGTAACAGGACAGCTTTCAGGCTTAACTTTGACGAATCTATAAAAAGACAAACATGCACATGGGTCATGCACACAAGCCAAAGCCAAAGCCATCAATCATCAATGTCAGTGCAGAAACAGAGGTTTTTGTCCTGTGTCAAGAGGTTTCTCAAATGTTCATGACGGTTCCGAAAGATAAAAATGTACCTGGTGACAGCAAACCCAATCCCTCCAATCTTGAACCAAGTCGTTCTGCTTTAGCTTTTGGCCAATCTAAGTTCCTGAAGAGGTCATTTAATTCTGGCTGTGTTCCAGATGAGGATAACCAGGCATAAAGCATTCGACATCATTTTCCACATCTGGTTCATGCATTGTGGCATCTTCATCTGCCTCATCTAGGCTCCATGTCTCTGGTGGCTTCGGTACTGGCAAACTGTCATCATGTGGCACTGGTCTCATGGCTGAAGGCAGATTTGGGTATTCAACGGATTTCTTATTTTTAGAAAAGAAGCCAGATACATTGGTCAGACAGAAGTAACAGTCCGTCACATGATCCTTCTGTTCTCATATCATTGGGACTGCAAACGGCATTGACTTCCGAGTACCTCTGAGCCAGGCTCTCAGGTTGACTGCACATGCTGCACAACAAATGTGAGGAGCCCAGGGTTTCTCTTGGTCACCAATTTTACATCCTAAGTAGAGCTCATAAACTTTTTTTTTTGTGAAGCATTTTGTAACATTGTTTTAGAAAAGTGCTATATAAATAAAATTATTATCATTATTATTAATAATAATAAGTGTGGTCATGGTGCATCTTTGAGCCTTAAATGTATACTCACCACAGATGTGACAGAATGTATCGCAACTGTTGCAACATTGACGAGACATTTCTGCTGTATTAAATCTCCCTGAAGACAATAAATCCTATTGTTACGTATATTCACTAGGCTACTGCCTGAAGAACATGTTCATCAACATGTGTCCAAACAGCATCTGTAAATGTGAGCAGCTTTTATTGCCTGTCAGCCAGCATCTAACCTGTCTAAGCATGCAGGCATGCAAATGTTGTCTTATAACACTTGCATAGCACCTCCACTGAGTGCATGCCCAGGCATGCTTGGACTGACCAAAACAGCTTGCATTTGGGCAATATATTAGTAGACAATATATTAGTAGACCAGGATGAGAGATCACATTACCCCAGTTTTAGCATATTTACACTGGCTTCCTGTAGCATTGAGGATTAATTTTAAAATTGTACTTGCGTTTAAAGCTCTACATGGTTTAGCACCCTCATACCTGTTTGACTGCTTATCTGATTATGTTCCGAGCTGCTCTCTGAGGTCCTCTGGTGCTGGCCTGCTCAGTGTCCCGAGAATGAACTACAAAAAGTATGGCGAAGCAGCATTTTGTTTTTATGCACCGACGGCTTGGAATGGACTCCCCCAACAAATAAGAGAAGCAACCTCCATAGATAGTTTTAAGAATCGGCTCAAGACCCATGTTTATGCTCTTGCTTTTAATTAATTCCGTTTTATTTCTTTGACTCTTATTTTTTATCTTGTACTGTGGTTTTATATCTTGCCTTGTTTTAGGTTTTTTGCCTAGGTCTGTGTTTTATTACTTTTAACTGATTTTATCTGTATTGTTGTTGAGTTTTATTGTTTCCCTTGTTTTAATGTAAAGCACTTTGAGCTGCATTTTATGTATGAAGGGTGCTATACAAATAAAGTTTATTATTATTATTATTATAATAATTATTATTATTATTAAAATAGGACGGGAAATCACAAAAATATGTTGTATCTACAAAACGGTATGTGATAGGAAAAATTTAAAGCGATTTTCGTGGCCAGCAGCCCCAAATCCATAAAGTACACCATTAAGTGTTCAAAAACAAAATTTTCGTTGTCCGGTGTTATGAAAAGTGGCTAAATGATCACTTCCTGCAAACCAACAGGCTTAGTGAGGAGAGTAAATGGAGTGGAGCGCAAAAGTAGGTCTGCATATGGTCTGCATATGGTCTGCATATGCATATGCAGACCATATGCATATGCAGGTACCTTCAGATTTCCAGTGCGGTTATTTTTCACCCGCCAAAAACAACTTTTCTCATTTTCTTTTGATGTTAATGAGGTAGAATAGAGCTTGTGCTCACTTGGGTTATCTTTCCGAGGGTGGCAGGGGCAAAATGGGAATCATTCTTATAGTCCAATAATCATCAAGGAAATGAAACAGTATTCCTCCATTCCAGATGGTGGATTTCAGGTGACATCATGCAAATGATGCAGGAAATGGGAGCATATAAAGATAAAGTTCGCAGGGCTCTGTCATTTGCAAGCGTTCGATCCTAGATAGAGAGTAAGAGAAAGAGCAGGCTTGTTTCCTTTGGGGAAGGCGTTAAAACAAATGCGTTGTTTTGAAGTAGATACATGACAAGAACATCTACCGACTCAAATAGACTACGAAAACAAGAAGAAACAATGAAAGAGATGAGATGCTTTCTCAGTTTAAATGTCTACGTCTTTGCCTTGGTTTCATTCAGACAGCTTTATGATGTCAGCGGTATTAGGGAAGCTGCAACGGCCTCTGGTGACATTATTATTGGGGGACTGTTCCCAATTCATGGGGGTGTTGATATCAATGAACAAGTCAGAGGGGAAAGGCCATGTAACAGGTAATGTTTTACTCCAAACACATGTATGCTATTATGTTTTATGAATGAGTGATTTGTGATTGATGACAGACACCCTGGTGTGTGTGTGTGTGTGTGTGTGTGTGTGTATGTGTGTGGGGGGGTGGTGGTGGGGGGGTCTCTGATAGGTTCAACCCCGCTTGGGTTGTTCAGTCTCTGGTTTTGGTGCAGGCTGTGGAGGACATAAACAGGAGGTCCGAGTTGGGGAACCTCACACTGAGGTATCACATCCTGGACTCCTGCTCTGATGTTGCCATTGCCTTGGAGCAGACTCTGTCCTTCATGGACAGTAGAGAATGTCATAGCCAGAAACGTGAGTAACCAAGTTACTGAATCAGTAATCTGTCTGGTCTGGACAGATGTGCATAAATTGCCAGTTGCCTACTGAAAACACCCTTTTGGGATGTCTGAAATTAATTTCTGACAACATTAATCATGGCATATGGATTGAATATGTAATGATTACCAAAACAGAAAAAAAGTGGAAAAGTAAGAGTCAACATTTGTGCAACATTTTATCTTCAAATTCTCATTCGGTGTGTGCAACACTCATCAGCATTTTTATGGAAGTCAAACTGACTGTAATAAAATCACATGCCATTATTCTCAATTATTTATGTAACAATTAACAACTGTGACAATTCACATAGCTATCTTCATAGTTTCTCTTACAACTCTCTCTCTCGAAAAAAATAGGAGGTTAATTTGGCCACAATAATATTAACACTAGACTATCTTACTGTTACTAACCAGTGCCACTCGGATGTCTTGTTCCACCTGTTAATATTGGGACAGGTGTTCAGTGTAGACATTTCCTCAGTGTCTCAGTTACTCTATTGAAATGCAAGGAACTGATTACCAATTTAAGGTAAATACTAGTCTTGCTTAGTTTGTTGCTCATCTGCTCTTTTATTTCTCAAATGCATGCTGCATGCTGTGAAATAAATTTGCTTGCTCCGTATCAAGTGCTACTCCCCTCTGATAGGATCTGCCTGCAGGTTCCTGTTGGTTTCAACCTCTATAACAGTACTCCTCTGTGTTTCCTGCTATCTAATGCTACAGTCCTCCATTTCAGATCCTGTGCTGTTCCTGTTCTCGTTCACTTAAAGTGGTTTCTTTTCTGCCATTCGTCAAGTTGAACAGCTTCTTGTTGTGTTCCTTGGTGTTTATGGCAGTGCTTAAATCAAATTACATGAACACAGTAACATACTTCACATTAGCACTGATAGCTCAGAACTTCTCTTTCATGCTTGAAGTGAACCCTGGGCTTTAAGAAGTCTTGAGGCTCTTGCCTTTTTTTCTCCTTTATTTCATACAATGTCTATACAAAAAAACCAAACACAGTTCTTTTTCAGTGTGTGTGTGTGTGTGTGTGTGTGTGTGTGTGTGTGTGTGTGTGTGTGTGTGTATATATATATATATATATATATATATATACACACACATTAGATGTAGGAAAAAAACTTTAATTCATAGCAGTGCAAGCCTGTTTCGTGTGTCATGCACTCATCAGCTGCCAAGTTGGCTATCTAACTTTTCTTAGCTAACTTGGCAGCTGATGAGTACATGATGCATATATCATGATGCATGATATATATATATACATATATATATATATAAACTTTGTTAAAAGAAACACTCAAAGGTAGGAAAAGTGCTCAACAAATGAGCAAAATAATCCAGTGATACAAGTAAATTCTTTACTTTATAAAGAATTTACTTGAATCACTGGATAATATATATATATATATATGTAACACTTTTATATTCAAAAATCAAAGTTTTTTTGTTGTTGCTGATGAAATAAATGGCATAAGAAGTGTGCCAGTTGTCCCACAATCAAGAAAATGTCTGACAAAGTCAGTGCTAATCCTTAGGTGGGTATGGGAGTATGGATGGCCGAGAATCCCCCTCCCCACCTGTCATGGCTGTCATCGGTGGTTACTACTCAGAGATATCCATAGCTGTTGCTAGGCAACTCAACATGGAGCACATCCCTCAGGTATGACTGAGTTTAGAGGTCCTCTCTTGGTTTAAACAAAGCTGCTAAATTCTGTTTGATGACAGATATAGTTAGTATGTGGAAATGCACCTATAAAAGCTGCAATCAAATCTTCTCTAGGTGAGTATCTCTAAAATGTAAATTTGCCCTTGCTTGGCACAATAAATGCAATGATCTGTCATGTGTGTATAGAAGTAGTCTCACTTAGGTTTCTTCATTCTTTACAGATAAGTTATGGGTCAACCTCTGGGACCCTAAGTGACAAGAACCGCTTCCCAAATTTTATGCGCACAGTGGCAGAGGATGATCATCAGGCACAAGCCATTGTCCAGATACTCAAAGTACATAAATGGACGTGGGTTGGTGTGGTGACTACAGATGGTGACTATGGCCACTATGCCGTTCACCGCTTTCAGCATCATGCCACACAAAACAAGATCTGCCTAGCTTTTACCTCTGTCCTTACTGACATTCTGGGCGACAACCAACTCATGGACCAAATCAATGCAACAGTTAAAAAAATTATCAAGAATACCAATGTTAAGGTCATCGTGTCCTTCGCCAGGCCTGGTCATATGAAGTTACTTTTCAGTAGTCTTCTCCGCCATCCGGGAGGCAGGGGGAAAGTGTGGGTGGCAAGTGAGACCTGGTCAGAATCTCATCATGTGTTACAGAACTGGACCCTAAGTGATGTGGGAACCATCATCGGTATCACTTTCCAGTCTGGAAATGTGTCCAGGTTCCTGCAGTACCTCAGCAATCTTAATGTATACCCTGACCACCACAAGAACAACAGTTTCCTGCATAGGTTCCTACAGGATCATATGGAAAAACAGAGAGGGATGAGGTTCGGCAAAATGTAGAGCTCAAAGTTGGAGAAAAGGCCAGTTCAGCATCGGGTTTTAAACTTAACCACACTTCCAGAGTGGCAAACAGAGACAAACCCGGTAACTCAGCCAATGAGCTACCAAAACAGAACACATCCCCGTATACTGTGTTCAGTATTGAGTTGGCTGTTAAAGCTATTGCTCAAGCTGTGGCAGACCTTTGTGCCGGTAGGGATTGTAAGACAAGAAAAAAACTGCAGCCGTTGGAGGTGAACACACACAAGAACATGACATGACATACTTAAGTCATAGAAATATGATTTCTTATTCACATGGTGACATATTGAGTGCATATCAAGTTATAAAGTTTTGTACTTTCAGTTGGGGGTAGCCCTAAGAGCAGCCACGTTCTACATGGATGGCCATAGCTACAAATTCGACAAAAGGGGTGACTTGAACACAGGATATGATGTCACCCTGTGGCAGCAGATTTCCCCCCACATGTACGACATCATTGCTCATTACAGTATCAAGGACAAAAACCTATCTTTCACCTTACAGAGAGCAAGACATGCTTACCGATTCATGGTAATGACTTTCATTTTGTCACTGTTTTCTCTCTCGCTAAACTTCTTCGATTAACTGTCCTACCCTTTCATTGTCTTTTATTTATTTTTACTCATCCTCTACTGTGCCAGGCATCTTTATTCCATGCACCTTCATACAAGCTGGTGTGTATTTCAAATGCAAGGGTTTCATCCAATCTCAATCTGCCTCATTCTTTGCCCATTCTGAGCATGCTCTTCCAAACTACAGTCAACTGTGTTAAGATATTGTCTCACAAAGAGACTCTGTGTTTCCAGGGAGACGTGTTTTCCCAGTGCTCTAATAGCTGTATTCCAGGCTACAGGAAGAAAGTAATACTGGACGAGTTTTTCTGCTGCTATGAGTGTATTGCCTGCCCCGAGAACCACTTTTCCAATGTCACAGGTGTGTATCAGCTCAGACAGACCATTTAATATGACCATCTATCTGAGTGTTGTTTGTGACCATTCTTTGTCTGTTTCCAGATGCTGCAGAGTGTCATCGTTGTGCCACTGATAGTCATTATTCCGTGATCGGCAGCGCCGATTGCACTAAAAAGAAAACTGTGTACTTAGATTGGAAGGATTTCTACTGCGATCTCCTGCTGGCAGTAGCTGCCCTGGGGGTACTGCTCACATTGGTTATTGGGATCCTCTTCATAACTTACTGGAACACCCCTGTTGTGCGGGCATCTGTCCGCCCCATCTCGCTCCTTCTTCTTCTTTCCCTCTTGGGCACCTTTGTGAGTGTGGTCTTGTTTGGTGGTATACCCACCAGGGAGAAGTGCCAAGCACAGCAGGTACTGTTTGCCCTCAGCTTCACCCTGTGTGTGTCCTGTATCCTGGTCAAATCTTTTAAGATTATCTTGGCTTTTGAGTTTAAGCCCAGAGTACACGGGCTCATGAAGAGGCTCTACAATCCCTATGTCACCATTGCAGTGTGTATGTTGCTGCAGGTGGTCATCTGTGTCTTTTGGATGGTGTTCAGGTCTCCAAGTCCCAAGTTGGAGAAACTGAATGACAAAGAGCTTGTGATCAAGTGTGATGAAGGGTCGCTTGGTGCATACAGAGCAATGCTGAGCTACATCGGCCTGCTGGCTCTCATTGGCTTGGTTTTTGCATTTAAAGGCAGAAAATTGCCACACAGTTTCAACGAGGCCAAGTTCATTACCTTTGGTATGCTTATCTACTTTCTCTGTTGGATTATCTTTGGCCCAGTTCATGTCAACATCAAAGGCCGGTACCTTCCAGCAGTGAAGATGATCGTCATCCTCATCTCAGCATACGGCATCCTGTTTTGTCACTTCCTCCCAAAGTGTTACATAATTCTGTTCAAGCAGGAAGAAAACACCAAGCATGCATTCCAGCAAGACATTAAGAGCTTTTCCTTCGGTGACAAAGGTAAAAACCAAAATCAAAGAAGGTTGAATGAGTTCATTTGGATCCAACACTTATTGACAGATACGTTTCATCATCATTTCACATCTGTCAGTGAACGTTGTATCCAGATGAACTGATTCAACCTGCTTTGATTTTTTTACCTGGATTATTGAGCATGCATCAAGACATAAAAACCAAAACTTTCAATTCCCCTCCTTAACAGGCGCTGCATCATAGACACAGCTATCAACATCAGCATCACTGCCAGACCAAAACCCGGCCAGGATGCCATCAGTCTGCATTTCCCCAGACTCGAACCCAAGGCTCACTGAGCATCCCAGTGACCACATTATTATGCATAGTAAGAGTAAAAACAGTTAAAGAGATGCTCAAGCTTACCGTGATGGATGCCATGATAATATATGAATTATTCAAATGTCAAATGTTGTAATATAAGATACGATGATCCAATTGGAAAAGGACAAACCGCTAAATAAAACCTGCATTCGGATTATTCTGTGAGAGCTTCATATAAACATATTTATTTATTCCTGTAACTTTTTGTCATGTTCACTATAATAAACCAATGTCATACTCGAGGAATTCAATGTTGTTGTGCGTAAAACTGCACCGCACTTTCCTGTTGTGAGGTGTGCTGCCGAAAACATCCATCCCTTATAAAAAGGGAGACACAGAGGGGAATATGCCTTCTGACACTGACATGCACCAACTGAAACGGGATTCCCGTTTCCGGTGCGGGAAGATGGTGGCGCGAATTCACATTTGCAGTGGCCTCACCCAGTCCCGGTGTGGGAAGATATTTGTTCTTGTAGGTCTTGTAGTGTTTGGATATGTGTGGGGTTTTTGTGCTTTTTGTTTTTGTGTTACACCGCTGTGGGCTGGGGCTAAACGATGTTTCATTTCCAATGACGTTTCGTTTCATTTCGTGTGTGCAAGTGCATGAAATAAAATGACAAATTGTTCCTGATTCCTGATTCAGCGCATCCACACCTGACAGTAATATGCATCTCTTGATTCAGATCGGTTTTTTGAGTTCCTGTCGTTAAAATAAGTAACCCTCAAAATGGCACTAGGTATGTGGAAGATTATCCTCCTTTTCCTTGTTTGACGTTTTTGTAATGGCAGCAGGGCCCACACAGGGGGGTGGCCTCCACAGACAGACAGACATACATTTTATTCAGTGGTTAGGTCACACTTCCCAAATTATATTAGTCTCAGATCAGCATTCCTGCAATTCTTTACCACAGACCTTATAATCATAGGCCCTTGTGTCCGTCTGCACATACCATAATTACCATACAGTAATGAGGGTGACAGTTAAGATGCCTGGCGCACAATGTTGTCCATTCTGTCTGACTTCAAGCAAGATTCTTATTGTTTTATATTCTAATCGTTATTTACATTGCTTTAACAAATTATTTGTCCTCCTCTTGATCATGCAACTTGGTAAGCTGCAGTTGTATTGTGGAAAATCCCTTCAGGTTTTAAAAAACAAATTAAGGGTCAGACCCAAATATCACCGGCCTCTCCTGGGGCCCCTCCATTCAACTCCATGTTATGCAGGCGCCACTGTACCTGGTTGCTACTGTTCAGATTTTTGAACACGACGCTAACTTGTCCACCTGGCGAGGTGGCGTGGCTGATCCGATCACGAAGCTGACTCCGCGTGACCTTCGAGCACGGAGGCTTGTCAGCTAATGTGGCCCGGTGTGGTCAGATGCCTGAAGTCAGGATGAAAAGTCTAACTGAGACTGGCAGGGAAAAGTGAACAGAGGCTGTGTGTGGCATGTTTGAGAGATGTGAAAGATCCAGATGCAAAAACTATGCCAGATAAACGACAGGAAGCAGAAAGGTGGGAAGCGAATGAACAGTGATATCTCTCTGGAGCTGATGAGTCTCATTTCCTGAAACACATTTCACAAGGATCCCTTTATACAGGACAAGCCCCTGTGGTTGTTTCCACAACTAGTTAATCTACCAGAAGTTGCTCATAAACTACACCCAAAATACTTTTCATCAAACACACCCAGATGTTTCATTAGACATTGTTCATATCTGTGCCGGTCAGGAAACAAGTCTTTCCTTTCCCACTAATAACCCTTTGCGGGGAGATGAAAAAATACACTATAGGGGACTCTTCCCATCTCATCATATAAGTGACTGGTCAACTTTGGCATTATATTGAGTTGCAAACAAGAGCTAGCGTGACATCAGGCATAGCAGAAATAATTTGGAGCTTTCCTGTTTTTAGTAATCATCCCAGAAGATGTGCGGCGGTGGTTTGTAATACGGAGCATCACTAACTAATGTCACGGGTCCCTATCAGATCCGCCAGTGGTCATATCAACACATCTAACGCAATTAGCTATTAAATTTACTGTGAGATCCTGCGGCTTGGTTCTGCATGAGTCTGTTCCCCCCTCACAGCCACTCTTCCTCTCTGGCTTTCCGTTACTGGATTTTCTGTTTATCTCTGGAGGTGTTGACTGTTCATTTCTGCTTCCCATGCCTTGCAGTGTGTGTGTGTACACACCCACACAGATGTGTGTGTGTGTAAACCAACATCAATGCGGGCTTGTGTGTGTTTGCGGTGACTGTTCATGCTGCACTGTGGGATGCGTTGATTAACGCTCGGTGCGGCTCAGCTCCCAGCTGTCCTTGCGGCTAGCCGCTGATTGAAACCAATCAGGCTTGCGATGGCCCCATCGCGGTGACCCCCCTCACCCCTCCCACCCCCGGCCTAATCACCTGCTGATTGGCCCATGCAGGGCCCCCTCCCGTTGGCACTGAAGGTTAATTTGACCGGCGGATGAAGGCACCAGCGGGGAATAGGAACGTGCGCCTAGTGAAATTGCATGGATATAGCCCAGCTGTCAATCACAGCCACTTAAAGAAGAGCCGCTAGTTGGACGCTGACAGACAGCGAGGCAGGAAGGGACAGAGGAGAGAGGGCGTTGGGAAACAGTCTGAACACAGTGGTTTGCCTCTTGGAGGATGCTCAAAACGGTCTCTTTTTTGCGTATTTATATTTGTGTTTGTCCCACTTTGCCCTTCCATCCACCCATCCTCCTTGCCCTCGACCACAAGATCGCTAAATTAAAAATGACGTTTTATTTTTTTCAAATATTGAAGATTTTCGAGCGTGATAGGTGTTATTAGTATGTCACGCGTATAATGACGCAACCCGTGTTTGATTTCAAATACGATGATTCAGACAAGAATTCAGCCAAAATCAGAGGATATGAATCTCTCTGTGATCGCTCATGGACCCTCCCCACGCACACAGTCATCTCCCAGCCATGTCATATTTTATAATAATCCTTCCGCCACCCAACCTCTTCAGCTACCTCTGTCATTATGTTTAGCTCGCCACACCAGATTTATATTAAAAAAAAGCTTCTTTGTAGTATGGTGGTTTGACCAGAGGATGGCGATATTGTACTCATTGTATGAAGTTGTGGGCCGTGGAGTCAAAGCTCCATGGGTCTCAACGCTGTACTGTAAACCAATCCCTGCAGGCACAGTTACATCTAGGTGTACCCCCCATTTGGGGGGCTTTGGTTCTGTATACTTACTAGTTAACTTCTGACTTGTTTTCTATGGCGTTTAAAGGATACATTTCGTTGTATTGTGTCACTGTGTTACATTTAAAAGTGCTGGGATGTGTTGCAGCGTGCTTCTCAGGGCTTTAGGTTACCGTTTCCCCTGCTCTTAGCCTGTTGAAATACCCGTGTTTGCAGTAAACCAGAGACACTCACTCCCAGCGTAAATATTTTGACAGTAAAAGCACACCTCTTTCTTCTCACTAGCCTAGCTCCCCTTAGTCATTCACTTTGTCAGTTCATCAATTTCACCTTACCCCGGTGTGTGTGTGTGTGTGTGTGTGTGTGTGTGTGTGTGTGTGTGTGTGTGTGTGTGTGTGAGAGAGAGAGAGAGAGTGCGCGCGCGCATCTTGTGGCAGGTTCTTCTCCCTCCCAGTCTCCGGTGGTTAGAATAATGTTACCAGATTACCATATCATTACCATATCATTTCCATGTCATTATCATACTTCTGCAATGGTGTGTGTGTACGTGCGTGTGCGCGCGTGTGCGCGTGCGTGTGCATGTGTGTGTCTGTATGTGTGTGTGTCCACGCACATGTGAGTGTGTGTGTGTGTGTGTGTGTTTGTGTGTGTGTGTGTGTGTGTGTGCGCGCGTATTTAGTATATATCTATGTGCGTTTGCGGACTCTATCAGATCATCAGCTGTCTCTCTTTCTGTATGACACACACACAACACACACCCACACACACACACACACCCAATTCCCTGATGGAATACAAACTTGCCTCTGACATCCTCCCTCTGTTTTTCACTGTCAGAGACTATCTCTCTATCTTTCGCCTCCACCCATGTAAACACACCCTAATTCTTAATAATCTGCCATTCTTAATCCTCGTTTGTTAATCTCAGCGCCAATTAACGCCATTCTTAATGGGTCGGCCACACTAATGAGCATTTACATAGAAGTGACTGTCGTGCCACATGAACCTGCACTAAGATCAGAATTGCATCTTCCTTTGAAAACCTAAATTGTTTTCGTTGTACTGGTGTTTTGTATATTAAAGGCCGCCAAAACACCCCTTCGGGTTTCAGAACTGAGAGTTTCAGATGAGATCCGGTTTGCAGAACCACCAACAAAATGTGAAACATCATTGATGATTAGGTCAAATTAAAAAAAATACAGCCAATGTATCCCCAATTTAAGGGCACAATGGTAAACCATTTCAACTGTGATAGGTCAGCTGACCTTCTCATCGTGCCCCTCTCCATCATTTGAACACAGGACGGGAGCAAATGTAACGTACAGACAAGACCTGACACGTGCGAACCCCAAGACGTTGGATAAATAACACCTTAGCATATCAGAGACGTCACCGGAATTCATTACAGAGTATCTGTTCCTCTCGGCGTGCCATTCTGGCGCTATTAAAAATCTTTCCCACCCTACAAGTCAGCCATTTTGGCGCTGCTGCTGCCAGAAAGAGCCCATTTAGCGAGGGGAGCATGTTTAGGGTCGCGCCCTTGTTTACATGGGGAGCCAGAGCTGATGGTTTTAAAATGGCGTCCAGATGGTGACAGAGGCTTGATGGCAACAGAGGGGGGCTTCGGTGTCCCGCCCACTCCTGCTGTCCAGCCACAGCGGCTAAAGCTGCACCCCTCTATCTGCTCCCTCCATCTCAGCACTTTGCTGCCTCTCTTCTTCTCTTATCACTCCCTGCTCCGTCCGCCGCGGCTCAATGCTTATTGTGTCTTTTCACTGTGGATGCGATTCCGAAGCTGTCCATCTTTCCCATCTTTGTGTTTCAATTTGTGTTATCTCTAACATCTCTCTCGCTCTCTTGCCCTCTCCGTTTCTGTCTCTGTCTCCCCCTAGGTCCCTCCTTTGCCCCCGCTCTTCTCACTGACTCAGTCTTGCCCCCCCCCCCCCAACTTACCTCTTGCTCCAACACTTGCAGGGCTACGCTCCCTGCAGACTCAGGTGATGCATGGGTGCGGTGTGTGTGTGTGTGTGTGTGTGTGTGTGTGTGTGTGTGTGTGTGTGTGTGTGTGTGTGTGTGTGTGTGTGTGTGTGTGTGTGTGTGTGTGTGTGTGTGTTGTCTGTGTGATGGATTGGAATACCTACGGGTAAATTACCACGATACCACCCCCAGCCAAGCTTAAATAAGAGCACTCTCTGTTAAGCTAAAGATGGAGGGGGATAGTGGGGGGGGCCAGTAAGACAGAAACGGAGAGACTGCATCACATGATAAAACAGAGAGAGGTAGACAGAGGAGAGGAGATGAAGAGGTGCAGGAGAGGAGATGAAAAGAGAGAGCGAAGGGTGGGGTTGTCAGTCCTCTGGCTTGTTTGATTTGCCACACTCAGCCCCCTTTTTCTCGCTCTTATTCTCTCTATCTCTACCTGTGTGTTTCTCTCTCTCTCTCTCTCTCTCTCTCTCTCTCTCTCTCTCTCTCTCTCTCTCTCTCTCTCTCTCTCTCTCTCTCTCTCTCTCTCTCTCTCTCTCTCTCTCTCTCTCTCTCTCTCTCTCGCTCTGCCTCGTTCTGTTTCTATCTCGCCCAACCGACCACACCTGATCACCTGTCCTGACGCCAGATTACTGAGAGATGGAGAGGGGAAACGGGGAAGGCGAATCAGACGATGGAAAGTGATGGAGGAAGGGTGAGCGAGAGCGATGGGACTGAGGGAGAAGCGTGGAGGCAGAGATGCAAGGAAAACGGAGGCAGACAAATGCTCTTCATCAGAGGGAGAGAGCGATGGGGGGGGGGGGATCTGGCGCCGTAGATACAGATGTTAGGATTGTGTTTGTGTCAATGTGAAATATGGTCGGTCCTCTCTCTCGTTAGGGAGCTGATCAGCCTTGTGCCTGTCACACACTGACATACTTATAGACACGCGCGCGCACACATGCACGCGCACCCATATTACATGTAAATGCATTAAAACAGCATGGAACATATGGATTTGCGCCTCAGTATGTTGACATACAATGGATTGCGCTTAACCTTTAGTGTGAATTACAGTTCAATGTGTGTGCATTTGTGTGCATTGTGTGTGTGTGTGTGTGTGTGTGCATTGTGTGGTGTGTGTGTGTGTGCATTGTGTGTGTGTGTGCGCGCGCGTGTGTGCGTGTTTGTAGGTAGTTGTGCGCATACGTATAACTGCTCCATCCCTGTTGCTATAGCTGGTAAGTGATTCCACAGGCTGTTGGCTGAGCTCCAGACCAGCTCAGATGAGAAGGAAGAAGTGCAGGGAGAAGCGAGAGAGAGAGAGAGAGAGAGAGAGAGAGAGAGAGAGAGAGAGAGAGAGAGAGAGAGAGAGAGAGAGAGAGAGAGAGAGAGAGAGAGAGAGAGAGAGAGAGAGAGAGAGAGAGAGAGACAAACAGGCAGAGGGGAAAAAAGAGAGAAGAGAGAGGGAGAGGGAGAGGCAGCGGCTGTGTAATTAGTAGCAGATTTTTGCAGCACTCTGCTTCTGTTTAATTAAAAACTGAAAGAGGGAAAAAAGAAGAGAGACATGGAGGGAGAGAGAGAGAGAGGAGGAGGAGGAGGAGGAGGAGGGGGAGGTATAGTTGCATAGTTATACTGTTCTTTGCCAGGGGCAGGTGTGAGGGTGTCTTTGGGAATGGTGCCTGAAAGGCTCCAGGCTTTGCCCAACAGGCTTCTGGGAGCGTAGTTTAAGGATGAACTCAACCAAGAATTGAATCCATTTGGGATCGAATGTAAATGTGAATCTATTGCCTCGCGAGTGTTTTGGTGCACTGTGATGACGCGTTCATCTCTACTGAATAGCATCACGGACATCATGGCTCTCTCACCTTGTGGTGCAGCGGGACAATGATAACGGTGATGATGCTGAAGCAGATGAAGGCTGTACATCCTACAGCTCTGTATAGGGCCAATGATGACTCATC